>NW_014543260.1:207316-240336 GCF_000741045.1 Vigna radiata var. radiata | reverse complement strand
TATACGTAAAATAATTAAAATAAAAATTGTATAATTTAGAGAGAGAGTAAAATTACAAAAGATTATGTATATATAAATTATATTAGTTCTAAAATTTAATTTGAAGTTTTGGACTAAACCTAAAATTTAATTAAAGTTTTGGAGTGGGGCTAAACCCACTTTAACCCTGACCCTAACCCACTTGAGAGGGGGTTTTAGGGGTTGGGGCTTTTTTCTGGCCTCCTACTTAAGGGGCTTCTTAAAATAGGGCTTTTTCAATAATGGGTTGGGGCTGGCCCTGGGGCCATGGGTTAAATTGACACCTCTAACCGAGCATATATAGGTCAAGCAAAAAGGGTATGCTTTTTGCCTCGGTTCTGAACCAAGTCAAAAGGGTTCAAATTCTACCTCAATTCACAAACAACCGAGGCAGTAAAGTGTTTTTAATTTTTTTAATCTCAATTGAGATCACTTGTAGGTGATGGCGTTTCCTCATTTTGTTTCGTTTTTCTATGATCTTTTACTTTCTGTTTTCCTTCTCTTTGTGCCTTAAAATTCTCTCTCTCTCTCTCTCTCTCTCTCTTTTTCTCTCTCTCTCTCGTATGCACCTTGCTAGAATACTTCACTTGTTGAATTTGATAGTTCTGCCAAGTCCTCATCCATGCTCTTAAGGGTTCTGTATGAGAACCATTTGATCCACATCTAACCTCTACGACTCTTGAACTTGTGTTATTCCTACATTACACCAGTCTCGGGGTCTATATATACCATTTTCCTTGCACTGTGGTATGCTCAATCATTCACAAGAAGCTCCAGAAGTCGTGAATAACAATAATGCTTGTTCTTGCTCAACCATAATTTCTTTCCAGGCAAACTTCAACCTGCATTAACAACCTAGATTTCCAACCCCAATCATCATCATCCACCCTAAGACCTTTCCCAGTGAGCAATCAGAAGTTGTAGAGAAAACTAAGAAGTAGAACCCCCAATTCAAGAGGCGAATCCAAATCGCCAACACTATCCATTTCACCATCCACCTATAGAGAAATAGAACCAAAAATCCAAGGAAGAGAAACGCATATCCAGCGCCTAACCGCCAACATGCCGCTGCCTCATCCTTGCCGCGCCATGAGAAAAGAGTTTCCTCCCGATCTTGCGAAACTCCGCCAAGCCCAATGAAAATGAAAGGAAGAATGCCTCCCTGAGTCACACCATTGTTGCTCCACTGGCTACACCCTTGTTGCACCGTCACTGCCTCTCAACGCCATAACAACCACCATTGCAACATCGACGCCGCTCTCTCGTCGCACCGTTAGGTGCTCTCACCGCCATCGCAGCATCGTCACTGCTCTCTCGCCACACTGTCGCGCACTCTCACCGCCATCGCAGCCGCCATCGCAACATCGTTGCTGCTCTCTCGCTGCACCGTCACGCGCTCTCATCGCCATCGTAACCGCAATCACAACATCGTTGAGAAAAAGGAGAAGAGGAGAGGTGCTAGGTTTTCTTGGCTTGAATGAGGCATTTTGGGGGGAAATTTTCTCTTTCGTTTATTAGAAAGGGTTATATGCCTTGGTCCATCATGCCAATCAGGGCAGTATCTCTACCACCAGTAAGGTACCAGGTGAAAGGTTCTATTAGTGTAATATCTGTGGGGTTTATGCCATAGTTCACCCTACCAACTGAGGTAGTATTCTCTTTAGACATCAATTATTTGACAACCGAGGCATATAGTATTCTAAAAATTACGAAATGGCCACTGTGTTTTGATACGCTTCGGTTTTTTGGAATCGAAGTGTAATGTGCGAGTTAAAAATGTGATTTTTTACTAATGTTTGTGAACTCCACTAATTTTTTATGGAGCATGTGCTAATGCAATCCTACAATAAAGCCATCAAACAAGTAATATAAAAGGTCACAATATTTACACAATGCTTCGTGTACTATGAAATAAGAAAAATATATGTGATTTATAATTGAGATAACACTACAAAAAATCTGTTATTTAGTAGAGGGTTTTTAAACCTCCATAATTATAGTGACCATAATCGATTTGCGGAGGTTTTTGACGACTTTTGGTATCAAATTTATATTGTAGAGTTCTTTTTTTTAGGATTTTAACCTCTTTTATTAGTGACTTATTTTGTGGAGATTTGAGATCTCCTTCGTTTATAATTACCCTTCTATATTTATAATTTCTTAATTTAATCAAATTTGTTTTTTTATAATAAAAAATAAATAAAATACATAAAATTGTAAAGTAAAAGAAAAGTAATCAAAATTAATTTTATTGATAATTTAAGATAATATACATTAATTGAAAATTATAATGTAAATATAAAAAAAATCCATAATGTTTAAGGAACATTGCAAGATTGACTAAAAAATCTATCATGGTCGAAAACAACTAGATCAATTGAAAACACATGGACTAATGTTGATGACCTAAACAAAGCCACTACAAAATATCATCTTGTTTCAATTTCAACTTTGAAACCAATATATATTGCACTCATGGAGTTTGTTGAGGTTTATGAAGCTTTTATTATTTGTAAGGTACTTCCAATAGTGTTTGTCAACTTCACTAGATTTTTTTTAGCATGTGGTAATGCAAGCCTGCAATACAATCATCTAACTAGTAATAAAAAGTCACAATATTTACACAATCACTAGTACATAAACAACATACAACGTTGAATATTTTGGGCTTTTAACAGTGCACCTGAGATCGACGTCATAACGGGAGACGTAAATTTGACATTGAATTACTTAGGCCGACGTTACTTGTTTATGTAAACATCGACTAATATAGCCTTCGACGTCCAATATGTGACTAAATAGTTGTATTTTAAAGGAAGATTTGACGTCCACTGTAAGGGAAGGTGACATAGTGTTGACGTCAAATATGTTGTGAAACGACATCCTCGCTGAGCCAAAGAGAAGCTAGCTCAACGTTTCATTTTTGTGTAAAAGGTTTGACGTCGAACTTAGTTACCCTCACTGAACTAGAGAGAACCTTGCCCAGTGTCGCATTTTTGTGGTTATCCACTGTAAAAGGTTTAACGTTGTTCAATGTATAGGTCAACGTTAACATACATATAATAACGTCGAGCAATTTGATTTTGTGTTATGTGTCTTCAAATCGTATTGTTTTCACAACAAGGGACTTGTAGGAGTGAGCAAATGATCTTAATAGACGAATGTCTACCATTGTTAATAGTTAAATTGCAGTTATTGAACGTTAGATCGCCATCCTTAATGAGAGATAAAATCTAATTCCTGGAACCCCTTCATCTCAATATACAGTGCAAAATTTGGGTTATTAACAAGCATGGACATTTTAAATGACAACTTATTGAAATAATGCTATGACTTTCTTTATTCACACTCACCTCATACAAGATGTATTATGGAGATACGGATAAATAGATTGCAAACTTGTATGAATGAAGGGGCTTCACTTTGATTAATCATAAATCATATTGTATCTTTTGATGTATGTACTTGTCCTATATTATGTTATATTTTGAGTTCATCTTATTAATGTGTGATATTATATGTTTTAATATTGAAAATCGAAATATTATTTTTTAATAGCAAATATATTGTATTCTTTATTTCTTTCAATTAATATTTTTTTCGTAAAAAAATTATTTATTAAAAAATATTCTAAAATAATTCTAACTCATCTAAATATATTTTATATTATTTTTAACATTAAATACATTTTAATAATTTTACTTTTTAATTTATAAAAGAAATTAATTTATTACATTAATCAAATCTCTCACAAACTTTCGTAGACTTTCCTCTTAAATCCACTTCACCCACCGCCAAATCACTTAAAAATAATAACACAAACTTCAACTTCAAAGTCATACAAATCCATCATTTTCGTCTTCAAATCCTCTTCCTTCCAAAATAACATTAGTTTATTTTTTTCACCAATAAAAATTTATATCTTTCTTCCTAAAATTGGTTATATAGATAAATTAGTTTATATATTTCAAAAATTTTACTTTTAATTTGTACATAAATAAATTTTAATTTATAAAAAACTTCATTTCTTTTATTTTTAAATTTTTGTTTTACTTATAAACTCGTTCGTATCGTATTCTACTTAATGAGAAAAACCTAACCTGGTCTCAATTTGGAGGATCCAATTTAAGTGTTGCAACAATTTCCTATTAAGGCAATGAGAACATTGACGTACGAGCGATGGAAACAAGTGTTTAATGTGACGTATTTTTGGTGGAAGTCCAACTTCTATCACATCTTCCATCTTTGGCTCTTCTTTTACACATTTTCTCTAATAACCATTTTATGCAACTATAATATTTCAATAAATTATTAACAACCACACAAAAAAATAAATAAATAAAAGATTACTATATATATATATATATATATATATATATATATATATATATATATATATAAGTACATATGATATCACATTCTAGAATTATTTAATACAACTAACTGTATTTTCAACACCAGTATTATGATCCAACCACCTCTCTGATTCTCTTTAATTTGATCACTGCCAAAAGTTGGAACCATGTCAAAGTCTATGATTTTCTTTATCAATGTAGGCATCTAATAGCATAATTAATGCTAGTTTTCAAATTTGTGTATATTTTAATTTTTTTTCCATTGGTTGGCCCTACAAGATTTTTCGAATAATTCAAATAAAGGGATTCGTATTTTGTTTCTGTAACTATAAAAATAGTTCAATATAGTTAATTTGCTTCAAATAATTTTCACTTTGTTCGAGATTAGAGTGTCTTTGATTTCATTATTTAAGCTTTTTTAGTTTAATTTTACATCGTGAGTAAGCTGAATTTTGAGGGTCATATATTCAATCTTGAATGTGTTATTTTTTATGTAAAAAAATATCAACGCTAACTATACATAAAAAGTCAAATGTAGTTTTGAAATGTAATATACAATTTGTATAAAATTCTGTACAAACATTTTGGAACTCAGTTTTTTTAATAAGTTATCAACTATCACGTGAAGAATACAAAGATGGGTTTTTTCTTGTTACTGATATGACTGTATCAATAGTCAATTAGAGAAATAAAAGACATTAACATATTTCGGGATTAAAAACAGTTTTTGTTTTTTAAAGAAAAGACTACGAATGAAGACAATGGAAAAATGTGGATGAAAGTATTAATTAATGAATAAAATAACATTAAATAAGAGCAAACTAAAATCTTGATAAATTAACGATGTTAAGATTAAATAGAGCATAATGCGATTGAATATTTTTATTGGCTGTTGATGAGATAATATGCTGTGTTATAAATACTACTATTATGTTACGGTACGTGTTTGATACACGTTTCTTTTTATAAGAATCTTATTAATTAAACATTGGAATTTGATATATACAGTCAATTAGAAAATCAAACTTAGGATGATTTGAATAATTGAACTATATCTAGTTGGTAAAAGTGTATTAAAATATTATAAATAGATTATATAATCATTTGTTACTTTTTATTTTTTATTTACATTTTAATTGACTTGAGTACGAGAGTATACATCGAATAAAAGAAAAAAAAAGAAAAATACATTTATATATATAAAAAAAGGTTTATTGGAACAATTATACATATCGTGAGACTCGAGTTATACAATCATAAATTACATTATATCAATCATAAAACTGACTAATGAATTGTCAATAGTCATTCAATGCAGAAGAAAATCACATAAATGAGATTAAGCTACTTACATATTTAATAAAGGAGTCATCTAAAGGCAAGAACAAAACATTGAGGAGATGAATGTGTTAAGGTGAAAAGAAAAGCTTGGATAAAGAGATAGTTAGAGAAAAAAAAAACTCAAATATCTTGTGTAGGTCCAACTTTCAACAAGAAGAATCAAAATATTCAAAAGATTTAAGTCGTTCTCGACCAACACTACGTACCCCTTCGAACCCCATAGCACCAAGGGTAATGAAAACAGATGATAATAAGTGAATTGAATCACAATATCCATCATGTTTCAGACATTTATAACTACAAGAACATCTCATTGATACCTTTTTATAAAAGCAATCATGGAAGCCACCATCCTTCCAAATTGGTGTTGGTGTATATAATTCAAGCTTCTACATTGGACGTTTTTTGGTTAACACAGTTACTGTTTTATTAGTTACTGTATGTTTTGTATATAAGAAACAATTCTTCTTTAAATACGATGTAATTCAGACTTTCATTGCTTCTACTATGTGTTAAATTATTTCCCTACCTTCTATAGTTTCTGTTTTAATAGTGGTATCCAGAGCTTAGGTTCGAGAGACCTGGGATGTGCGTTTTCAATTTCCACATTGACATTACGGTGGCTGGAAGGTGTGATTGAAACATTTAGGAAGGTGGGAAAGAAGACAGTTCTTGGGCAAGAAAGAGAAGTCGTCATGGCTGATATTCCTATAACAAGCATTCATGTTCTCACAGACAAAAAATGGAGCAGGTGGAGTGCACAGATGAAGGTATTGTTTCGTTATCAAGGTGTCAGTGCTGTTGTGGAAGAAAGGGGATATGAGCATGATCTTGGTGGTGAAACAGAGGAGCAGAAGGCAGAGTTTAAGAAGAAAGATGATAAAGTTTTGTTCATCATCCATCAATGCATGGATGATATGCATTTTGAAAAAATACAAAATGTTGCTACGACGAGAGAAGCTTCGAGCATCCTGGTGCACTATCATGTTGGAGGGGAGAAAATAAAGAAAGTAAAACTTCAAACGTTGAGGAGACAATATGAACTAATACAAATGGAGGACAATGACAAGGTTAGTGATTACTTCAACAAAATCTTGTCACTTACCAATTAAATGAAAGGCTGTGGTGAATCTGTTAGCGATCTCATGATAGTGGAGAAAGTTATGCGATCTTTACCTCAATGATTTGATTACATTATGGTTGCAATAGAAGAATCCAGAGGTCTTGAAACATTGAAGATAGAGGAACTACAAAGCTCTCTAGAAGCACATGAAATGAGGTTGTTGGATAGGAATCCTGTCAAGCATGATGAGCAAGCTCTGAGGTTCAACATTTTAGGAGAGATGATAGAAAGAAATCTAAGAAGTGGAAAGGGAATCAGGAAAAGGAAAATGGAAGAAAGAAAATAGTAGTGCAGATGAACCAGATGCACGATCTGATTCAGTAGAGAATAAAAGCAAATCTGAGAAGAGTTCATAGAAGAAAGATAAAAGAAATATTGGTTTCTTCAACTGCCATAAATTTGGGCACTATTCATATGAATGTTTTTCAAGAAAAGGAAAGTAGAAGAAGAAGTTTCAAAGTAAAGAAGCTCACCTTGCATAGGAAGAATCAGACTCAGAGCCATTGACCTTAATGGTAATGACATCTATTGAATGTATGAATTCTTTAACCAAGAATTGGTATCTTCATTCATGTTGTTCAAATCACATGATGTGCAATAGAGAGTGGCTGGTTAATTTTGATAATAAAAAGAAGTGCAAAGTCAAATTCGCAAATGACAGTACTTTGACGATTGAAGGAATGGGTGATGTAATCATCAAGAGGAAGAATGGTTCACAGGCTGTTATTTCCAATGTACTATTTGTCCCTACAATGAAGTGTAATCTTCTTAGCATTTGGCAGTTGGTAGAAAAAGGATATATTGTAATCATGGGAAACAATGATAAAGTTGAGCTTTTTGACACCCACAAGAAGCTGATTTTGAGAAGCAAAATCTCAAAGAACAGGACTTTTCAAGTCAGTCTGGAGGCAATCGAAAATCTATAGTGTTTGGCTACTATAAAGGAAGAAGAAAGTTGGTTGTGGCACCTTTGCTTTGGTCACTTGAATTTTAGAGATTTGCAGAAGCTTGGTGAGTAGGCTATGGTATCAAGTATGCCACAAATTTCTTTGTCGGTTAATGCATGTGAGTCTTGTTTGACAGGTAAGCAAACCAGAAATCCATTCTACTCTCAGTTAAAGATGAGATCGAAAGAGTGCCTTGAAGTAGTATATTCTAATATCTGTGGTCCGGTTGAGGTGCCCTCGTTGGATGGCAACAGGTATTTTATTGCGTTTGTTGATGAGTACAACAAAATGGTGTGGGTGTATTAGATCAAGAGAAAGGAGGAAGCTTTAGAGGTATTCAAAAGATATAAAGCTAGTGTAGAAAAGGAGAGTGGGAAGGTGTTGAAAATTCTCAGAACCGATAGAGGTGGAGAATACACCTCACATGCCTTTGAGAGTTATTGTCAAAGCAACGAAATTATACACGAAGTCACTACAACGTATACGCCGTAACACAATGGTTTGGTGGAAAGAAGAAATCACACCATCATGAATATGGCCAAGTGTCTCATTGCTGAATTGATAAAAGTAATTCCTTGTCTTGAAAGAAAAAGTTTTTGAAAAAGGTTGAGTCATTATTGTTCTAAAGAGTTGAGTTACATTCTGTTTGCTTGAGGACAAACAAATTTTTAAGTTTGGGGTTGTGATAACGATTTAAAACATCGTTATTTGTGATGTCATTTTGATACTAAAATCACCCCTTTCACTTAGAAACTTGCTTGGATTCATGCTTTTTCATTAAGTTGTGTGAATAAGAGAGTTGAGGTTGATTTAAATGGTTTTATGACAAATTCCCCTTGTTTTGACAAAGATTTAGGTAATACTGGAAGAAGAGATGAAGAGCCAAGAAGATAAAGCTCAAAAGGACCTAAAAAGGCACTAGAAGGGGAGACAACACGAAGCTCGGACGTCCAGAAGCGAGGCTTGAGCGTGCTGTATCGACGTCCACCGCCCGGGCAGTGGCCTTGGCCACCTGGGTGGCGGAGCCTCAAAGCTTGGGCGTCCAAACTCGAAGCACGGGCCTTACATGAGCTTTTATGATCGCCTGGGCTTCCTCATGGACCGCTTGGGCGTCGACTTTCTTGGATCAGGCCCTATTTCTGCTCTGTTTCAATTCTTTTGGATTGGACCCTGTTTTGGCACACCTTAAACACTATTTAAAGGACCCTAGGGTTCTAGGTTTTGCATCGCTGGCAGAGAAGAGCATAACAATACACTTTTTTCCCAATTCTTAGGCTTCCATTCTCATTCTTTCTTCCATTATTCATAGAGTTCCCCATGTCTATGGGGAACTAATTTCTATCTGTTGTTAGGGGATGATGTAACCTTGTAAACTCTCATGTATTTGAATTGATTCTTAATTCCATATGCTTTTTCATTAATTTTTAGAGTAATTCATTTGTTTCAATGCTTGTTGTGTTTAACTCATTCATTAGCATGATTTATGAATTGCATGATAGTTTGGAGTTTCCTTACAATTCAGGTTCTTGTTGAATTACTCCTAAGGGTTATATCTCTCAAGGATGAAGGTATGAGTCTTGGTCGTCTTAATCTCTTGTTCTTCACATCTTTTTACCAAGAATGCTAGGAATTGTATGAACTGGTAATTAGGGACAGACTTATTCATTGAGGGATCGGGTTTAGGTAATTTAGTAAGAGACGTTGGCATTAATGCATAAAGGAGAATTCTTATATACATGAGAGGAAACTTGGTGAAATCTAACCCCAACAACATATCCATCACATATAAATCAACCTCCGTTCATCTTTGTGCTCCTTTGCAACTAATCAATTGCATTTTATTTTATTTATTATTTTTGCTCCCAAACCCAATGATCTCTTCTAATTTTAAGTCTTAATTAATCCTGTTATCAAACAATTGTTCAGCGCCGAGAGTCCTCTGGGATACGATACTTGGTCTTACCATTTTATATTACTTGTGTGACTCGGTACACTCGCCGATTTACCCCAACAAGTTTTTAATTAGGTTATACAAAACTTTCTCCACATCTATTTCTCCTTATTTCATTAATGCAAAAACGTTGTTTAACGTCACCCATAAGACGTCAGTTAATGGATGGCTCGACGTATATTAATGGACAATGGCATTACCGTAAATAAGTTGGTAAACAAGACATCGGTTTCTAGGGCAAACGACGTCTATAATATAGTGGACGTCTGTTCTGCCCTAACCAGACATCCAAGGGCCTGAGGTAGGCAAGAAGACAATCTTTTCTACCCCATTGACGTCAGTTATGAGGAGGGGCAAACGTCTATCTAGCTGCAATTAATGCTCTTCACCTGATTCCCAAACGCTTATACGTCACGTAATAAATAATCGAAGTCTATAATGTTATAGACGTCTGTGCTCCCTTAACTTGACATCAATGGGCCTGTCAGGAAGGTAGGAAAATAGTCATTTTCTGCCATATAGACGTCTAGTTTTAGGGGGAACGATGTCTATGTGGTTGTAATTAATGCTACTCACCAAACTCGCAAGCACTTCGACGTCCAGTAGTAGGGGGCCGACGTCTAAATAGTTATAGACCTCGGCGTCCCAGGACAATTGTCGTTTACTTCCCTAACCGGAATAGAAAAGTCATTCCGATCAGCCCATAGACGTCGGTGCCCCTTGTGTCCGACGTCTAAGGTGCATGCAAAAGGAAGATTAAAAAGTTATCTTGGACGTCATATTAGTGAGATAACCGACGTCTAGCTGACTATAGACGTCAGTTTCTGTAGCAACCGACGCCTCAATTCATGTTAAATAAACTACAGACTCGCAGTTTCGCATACATCATCGTCTTCCTCCTCTCCGTTTTCTCTCTTGTGACATTGCATTCTAGGTGCGTCTGTTTTTATTTAAACTGTTTGAACTTTGTTCAGTCCGATTATTTTAGTATTTCATCGATTATCTTCTAATTCAACTGATTAAAATTTGTTTTCCTTGTGTTGTATTTTAGTGCAGTTTTGTTCCTCTCTTGGGGTAACATAGTATCATATTCTGCCTTTGCTAGCTGCCTCCCAGAAAAAGCGGTGTCTTTTGGATTTCTTATGGCGTTTCGACCCAAAAACGACTTGGGTCACTGCCTAGTTATCATTTCACCATAATTTTTCCCTCTTCCAGTTGAAAATGGAACTATGCAAGAAGCCAAGTTCGGTTTTGGGTTGAAATGTCATGAGAAATTCAAAAAACGTAAGCTTTTTTTTGGGGGAAACTAGCAAAGACAGAGTGTGCTACTAGGCTATCCAAAGACATGAACAAACCTGCACTAAAACACAACGACTATATTAGACGTCAGTTAATGCATACACCGACGTCTATAGTGACCTTAGACGTCTGTTATATGAAAATTCGACGTCCCATTAACGTCACCCGTAATGACGTCGGTTGTGAAAAAGACGTTAAAAGTCCAAAATAACATATGTCTAAAGCCCTTTCTGCACTAGTGTTTATAGATCATCACAAAAAAATTTTGTTTAAAAGAAGTTTTCTTTGTTTTTTTTTTTTCAAGTGAAGATTTTTAATTTGGGGAAAATTTTCAAACTTTTTTAGTTAAAATTGTTACAATTAATTTATGAAGGTTTTTCCTAATCTTTTATATCAAATTTTTTTATTGAGAGTTTTTTTAGAATGTTTTAATCTCTTTTATTAATGATTTAATTTGTGAAGGTTTAAAACCTCTTATATTTAAGATTAATTTTTTATTTAATTTAACAATTGTAATGCAAAGTTTTGATCTATCTCATCTATATTATTTAGTTTATAACCATTGTAAGTACTCTATTTTTATCAATAATATTTATTTATAATAAGATTCAAATAATATAACAAGATTTATTAAACAGATATAAAAGGTTTATCAAGATTTTGACGCAAACAACGAGTACAATTTACTTTCGGTGTTAAGCTTTAAAAAATATTTAAAGTAATAATGAGGTTTAAAGAATATTGTCTGTCTTTATGGGTCATGTACCAAAAAAGAACAAGTATGGAATGAGAAGGAAAAAGATGTAACCCCTATTTATATATAAATGGTCTATGATTCTTTTAGATACCAAGTCCAATTAATTCTGACTCTTTTTCTCATACTCTCTGACAACTTAATTTAATTTCATTAGCTTTTTTAAACAACACTTTATTTTACTTTTTAAGTCCAATTAAATAGTTTAATTAAATAAAATAAACATCTATATTAAACAACAGGAGTAAATTTCAACGAATTTAAATTAATAAAATCTGAATAATTTGAATTTCATTTACTGTCATTGAATGCGATTCATAAACACCATTTTCTAAACCTACTTTCTTGTCGGTGGAAATTACTCCTAGAATATCCATATCCATATCCATAAGAACTTGAGCTCTGAAACTGATTAGAGTTTTGTATTGTGCAACACTCCCTCACTAGTAAACTGTCCCATTCAACAATTTTCATGATAGAAGAAAAAAATAAAGTAATAATTTCATATTAAAAATTTTAAATGGTAGATCAATAATAAACATAACATGCAAATAAAAATGAAAATTATAAGTTAAATAACAAAACTGTCGACTTTTTTTCTCTTCCAAACTAATTTATATATGTTTTCAAAATAAAATAAATAAAAATTATCTTTCATTAATTTCTAGGGTTACAGATAGATATCCCAATTGAATTATCTGTGAGGAGTTAGGTGGATTATGTTACTATATAAATGGATGCATTATTCTTGAGCATCCTCATCCTTGCTCTTTCAATTTCTTGCTTCTATCTTCTTTCTTCATCATCATGACACATTTTGGTAGAATCACCACTGAAGTTGGGGTTCATTCAACTGCTGAAAAGTGGTACAACCTCTTCGCAAAAAGCCTCCATGATGTTCAACACCTAACTGATAATGTTCATGCAGCCCAGCTACATCAGGGTGAAGACTGGCATCACCATGAGACCATCAAACACTGGACTTATAAAATAGGTAATTAATATGCAAACAAACTTATGGGCAGACTTTCACCATTAACTATATTTTTCTTTCAAAAATAGATTCTTAGGGTTTTAAAAGTATAATTTTCATAGGAATTTACTTACTTAGTTCCACTTGTCTTTAAAGATGAGTGAGTTAGTATATTATATATTATCAAACTCACGAGTTTACGATAGTCAAGTAAACTCAATTCGTAAACTCAACTCATAAATTTGTAAGAGTTTACTTCAGATGAAAAATACTATATAAATAATATCTTAATTTAAATAAGTTTACAAAATTATATAACTTTAAATAAATAAAATTTATAAATATATAGTTCATAAAAATAAATATTGTAAAACATATATATTTGGATTATTGTCATTAATTTTGATGCATTTCATTAAATATATAATAAAAAGAGACCAAACGAGACCTTGTTTTTCTTAATTTTTCTCCCCTTTCAAGCTCGCAGAATCGCTCCAAACTCGCGATTCTACACGATCTTACCGATTTCACAATTAATTCTACCGAGTTTACGCAAAAAAGAGTTTACTTCCGAGTTAACTCGGAAGCCATGTCTGGGAACGTAAACTCGTAAGAGTTTAAGAGTTAACTCGAGAGTTTAATAACCATGATTATATATAAATTATTTGGTGATAACAAATTAGAATGTGGTCGAGTTCATTGCTATAACTCTTTTCTTCTTTTAGTGTATAAATGTTTGTGTGACTGGTCTGATGATATTGGTTGTGAAAGAACAGATGGAAAGGTTGTAAAATGCCATGAGAAGATTGAATCTATTGATGAAGAGAAGAAAACAATCCACTACAAGCTCTTCGGTGAAGACATAGACCACAGGTTTAAGGTGTTTAACCTCATATTTCAAGCAATTGATAAGGAGAACGGTGGTGCTATTATCAAATGGACCATTGAATATGAGAAACTTAATGAAGAAGTTCATCCTCCATATGGTTACATCGAGTACCTGCACAACTGCACCAGAGATATTGATAGTAATCTTGTGAAGGCATAACTCCAAGAAGAAATTTAAAGTAAAAGAAGAAATAATGGAGTGGCCCTTAGAATAATGGTTGTGATGTTCGAGGAGTGTTCTTATTATAATGTAGGTCCTTTGTTTGAATGGAATAAATTTGCATGAACATGTCAGTGCTTTGAAGTGTGTAATGCTGCATGTGATGCATATAAATGAATATGTATGCTTTGCAATATAAAAGTGCTTGTTTTTTTGAGTTGATTGTTTTACTATATATTTTGCATGAATTTTAGTATCTGTTTGATTACAACACTTTCATGAATATGATAAATGTTAATTTAAATAAAACAATTCACTTTTGTTATTTGTTTGAAGTTTGAATAAAAATAAAAAAAAATAATTCTTCAGACTGTGCAATATATTTACATAGATAGCACAAATTACTAGTAGAAAAACGTTATTTAACGTCACCACATAGACGTCGGTTGTTTGGTCGACTGACGTAACACGATGACCGGTGGCAACTTCATAATTAAGTGGGGCAAATAGACGTCGAGGCCAGATATAACCGATGAGTGAAGAACTATAGACGTCGGGGACCATAAACAGAAACGTCTAAAGTTGATTGTTCGGTTCTCTACATCCGACCGTTCTAAGTCGTCCAGAGGTTCCCAGTAGACCAGGCCCCCAAAGCCTTAGACGAGTACTCGTCGTAGGGTTTAAAAAGAGGGTTGAATCATTTTGTGTGCCTGAAGTTTGAATTGAGACGGGAAAACACATGTTAGGTGTCCATAGGCGGGTGGTCTCGGGTAGTGGAAGAGTCCTTTCAATCTAGGCCCTTCGTTGTGCTTTTATTTAACGATGAGGATGTATTTAGCAGTTTCAAAAATTTTGCTATAAATAAGAGTGAACGATGGGTCATTTTCACCTTCATCCTTTCTCTTTTTACTGCAGCCTTCCAGTTACAATAAACTTAGGTAAATAAATGGTTGTCGTTCCATTGTCTTCTTCTACTAGTTCAGCAGGTGGGACGGCGGGGGCTCCTCCAGCGGCAGCGAGACTTCTTCTCGTAGCTCGGGGTCATCATCCCGGGTCGAGATGTCTGACAGGGCGAGGGGGTCTCTTGGGTCTTTGGAGCTCAGCGGTGACCGGACAATACACGGAGCGTCTTTGTTCCTCTTAGAGGGCGGGGTCGAAGTGGACGCCATGAGGGCAGAACCCGTCGGCGGATGGCCGACCATAGGTGTTTATGGGTGGGCTTCGCATGACGTGGATCCTATGAATCCGAGTACAAGAATAGGGATAACCTGCTAGAGTGGGTCAACCAGTCATTCTTGGCCCGAGACGAGGCAGATGCTCAACTGATCCGCTTGAGCGTAAGCTACCCCAACAAACGGGTCTTCCATGGGAAGGGGACGAGTACCGAAGATTTCTTTTTCTTATACACGTATCTATTCAACTGGATGTTTGTGTGGGTGCCCTTCACTCGTTTTCAGGCGACCATCCTACGAAAGATGAATGTCGCTCCTACTCAGTTACACCCGAACGGGTGGACCTGCATTCAGGTGTTCGTAGTGATGTGTTTGGCCTTAGCAATCACACCATCCGTCTCCGTAGTTTTTCATTATTACCACATCCAGCCGCTTTCTAAATGGGGTTGGGTATCGCTGATGTCCGTCCAGGATAATTGCTTGTTCAAGCCTTATTCAGAGTCTTTCAAGAACTTCAAGACTAGGTACATCAAAATAATAATAAAGGAGGGCGGTCGCAACCAATTTCGCAATGATGTCGGGGAACCTTTGTTCCCTTTTTATTGGACCAGGAATCTTGTCAGAATAAGCTCCGTCTAGAACGATGACATGACCCCCATTGAGGTCGAGGTTGTTAAAACCATCAATGATCTACCTCGCCGTCTTCACGCCCGTTAGTTGGTTGACTATCTTTTCTATGAGGATTTTACTAATGTGGCGTTCGGTATGATGTTAGTATCCACCCACTTATTTCTTTGATATTAACTTATCTAAATTTCTATTTTCTTTGCAGGTGCCATGTCGTTCTCGACCCCCCGCAAGACATTTTACGTTTCGCCTTCGCGTCAGAGGGATCCGCGACCGTCCGACTCTAACCGCTACGGCTCAGTCTCAAACGAAGCTGTCCGTGGAGGTTCCCCCAATTTCCGAGGTGCCCCTAGTTGTTGTTCCTCCTCCGGTGGTGAACGTAGAGTCTTCGAGCGCTACCGCAGCCGCTTCCACCCAAGCACCGGCCAATCCACCCGTTCCTCCAAGAAGAAATGAAAATCTAAGGAGGGTGAAAAATCGTCTTCTAAGAAAAATAAGCGGGAAAGTTCTCCCCGGCCTCTTCCGGGTGGCCTGCTCGATCTGTCCTTCGGCGTGAGCGACCGGGTTGATTTATGAATGAGCTCCACTCAGTGGGTGACGGTCGAGAATCTGTCTAAAAGGGAGATTACCAAAGTCATGCAGAGCTTACTACTGGTGGTGCCATGGTGATGTGGTACGTCGAGGGTTTTGCTGACCGCCGAGGGGCCGAAGAAGTTCAGGAGGAGTTGGCGGCGGAGAAGAAGGCCACTAAAGAGGCTAAAGCGGCTCTAGAGGCGCTTTCCCTCAAACACTCTAAGTGTGAGGTGACCCAAGACCTTCAAGTGAAGTGTGATGAGGGGGAGAAAGAGACTAGCCGACTAAAATTGGCTTTGCGGCAGGTGGGAGAAAAATCGAAGGAGCAGGAAGGGGAACTGGCCGACTTGTGCACAGAGAACGTCCGGCTAGAGTAGGAGCTACTCAAAGCCAACAAGTCTATTGAGCTCTTGAATGAGAATGTCCAAATCAAGCACGAAAAAGTGTTCAACAAGGCTGTTCGGCAGGCTGCTTACTTGTTGGGAGCAGACCCCTCTCTTCCAGGTTCGACATCGCTCAAGATGTCTTCGACGGGAAGATGATGCCAGTTCCCGTTTCGGATGGGGAAGAGGAGCCAACAGAAGAGGATGCGGGTGAAGAAGATGCCGGCGGGGAACATGCTGATCAAGATGTTGGTGATGATAGTGCCGAAGGTGGTCAGTGACAACTTTTCTTTGTGGGTAGGGGAATTTTTGCTTTTCAAATTGTTAGGACCAGTTGACAACTTTGATTTTGTTCGTTTTGGTGGCCTATCGGCCGTATATGCGTTGTACAGCCCCACAAGATTTTTTGGACATGAATACGACTTACGTTTTAAATCTTTCTTCACCACAAATTACTCTGTCTTTTACTATTCATTCGTAATTAGTGCCTATGCATACGACTAGCATTTGTAATTTGCACAAGTTATATTGTCTCATACCGTTCGGTCATTTTTCTCAATGTATTTAGCACTTAGTGTGCTTTTCCATTCGATACGTAGATGTACTAGGTGGTAATGGTTCTTTGTGAATTCGCTGTTCACCACCCGATGTATGGGTCAGCCGGGTGGCAATGGTTCTTCATGAACTCGCCATTCACCGCCTGATGTATGTGTCGGCCGGGTGGTAGTGGTTCTTCATGAACTCAGCGTTCACCACCCGGTCAGTGGGTTAGCCGGGTGGTAGTGGTTCTTTATGAAATCGCCGTTCAACACCCGGTATGTTAGTTGATCGGGCGGTAGTGGTTCTTCATGAACTCGCCGTTCACCGCCCGATGTATGTGTCGGCCGGGTGGCAATGGTTCTTCACGAACTCGTCGTTCACCACCCGGTATGTGGGTTAGCTGGGTGGCAGTGGTTCTTTATGAACTCGTCGTTCACCACCTGGTATGTTAGTTGATCGGGCGATAGTGGTTCTTCATGAACTCGTCGTTCACCGCCTGATGTATGTGTCGGCCGGGTGGCAGTGGTTCTTCCTGAACTCGTCGTTCACCACCCAGTAAGTGGGTTAGCCGGGTGGTAGTGCTTCTTTATGAACTCGCTGTTCACCACCTGGTATGTTAGTTGATCGGGCGGTAGTGGTTCTTCATGAACTTGTCGTTCACCGCCCGATGTATTTGTCGTTCGGGTGGCAATGGTTCTTCATGAACTCGTCGTTCACCACGTGATATGTGGGTCAGCTGGGTGGCAGTGGTTCTTTATGAACTCGTCGTTCACCACCTGGTATGTTAGTTGATGGGGCGGTAGTGGTTCTTCATGAACTCGCCGTTCACCGCCCGATGTATGGGTTAGCATAGTTGGTTACGCTTTAACCTCACATTTGAATAAGAATCCCACCATGTTGTCTTTGTATTTCAAAATTTCTCAAAAAGGAAAGTACAGGTACATAAAGAATAGTTAACTGAAATAAATTTTTAGGTGGAATGTGTTCCAAGTATTGCGGAGGGGTTTTCCTCTTGGCAGAGAGAGACGGTATGCTCCATTTTGCAGGTCTTCGGCAATTTTGAAAGGGTCATCCCACTTAGCGGCAAATTTCCCGTGGGGAAGTATCCTTCGGGCATGTCCAATCTTTCTCCATACCAGATCACCTTCTTGGAAGTTCCAGGGTTGCACCTTGTGTTGTACTTCCTTTATACCATTCGCCTGCAAGCTTTCGCGTGGAGGATGGCACGGTCTCTTCGTTCGTCCAATGTATCGAGCTCGATTCTTAACTCCCCATCGTTAACCTACAAGTCTTCAATCTACCGTCTTAAGGAAGGTTCTCCCCATTCAACAGGTAACATGGCGTCTATGTCGTATGTTAAGTTGAATGGAGACTTCGTGGTTACACTGTGCGGCGTACACCGGTAGGCCCATAGGACCTCCGGAAGCTCGTCCACCCAAGCTCCTTTCTTTTCTCCTAACCTCCTCTTGAGCTCTGCGACGATCATTTTGTTAGCTGCCTCGGCCTGGCCATTCGTCTAAGGATGCTCCACCGAACTCGTGACATGTTTGATGCCCAAACCCACGTAAAATGCCTTTAGTTTTTTGTCGATGAACTGTCGGCCGTTGTCCGTGACGACCGTTCTTGGGAGCCCGAACCTACATATTATTTTCCAGAAGAAACTTTAAACTTGTCAGGCAGTTATGGTGGCAAGTGCCTCGGCTTCTACCCACTTCGTGAAGTAATCGACCGCAACAAGGATAAACCTTTTCTCGGCTCGACCGTTTGGGAATGGTCCCACAATATCCATCCCCCACTTTGCAAATGGCCAAGGAGATACAAAAATGTGTAATTCATTCGGGGGGCATGTAATATATTTGTGTGGGCTTGGCACTTTAAGCATTTTTGCACGAAAGTTTTGGCATCCTCTTCCATGGTCGGCCAAAAATAACAGGCCCGGAGGGCCCGTGCCTTTTGGGTTCGCCTCCCGATGTGAAATCCATAAATCCCGTTATGGAGTTCATCCATTATGTAGGAGGCTTCATGGGGATTCACGCATTTGAGTAAAGGGGTAGAAAAGCCTCTTCGGTATAGGTCGCTCCCGATGATAACATATCGAGCAATTTTTCAGGCACTTGTTGGCTTGACCGGTCATCCGGCATCTTGATCTTGCATCAAGTTTCGAATTTCCATCCGCCAATCGGGTTCTTTAGGGCATTTTATTGCTAAGCACTCCACTGACGGTTTCGTCAGTACCTATCGAATGACAGTCGTCAATTGTCCTTTCTCTTTGCCGCTACAAAGCTTGGATAGCATGTCGACCCATGCGTTTTCTTCACGGGGAATATGCCTGAGAATAAATTCCTTGAATTCCTTGGTTAAGGCAATAACCTTATGGAAGTACCAGAGCAATTGATCGTCTTTGACTTGAAATTCTCAATTCATCTGACCTACCACCAATTGGGAATCAGTTCGGCAGACCAGGAGACTCGCTCCCATGTCTTGGGCCAATTGCAAACCTGCAATTAGAGCCTCAAACTCAGCCTGGTTATTTAAGGCCTTAAACTTGAAAATGAGGGACTGTTCGAACGAAAATCGTCGGGCCTTTCCAAAACCATTCCTGCTTCTTCCGCGCTTGACTGACCGCTCCATCTACATACAAACTCCATTGCTCACTTTGTAGGGCTTGCGGCAACTCCACTGCAAAATCAGCTAAATGTTGGCCCTTGACGGATTCTCGGAGTTTGTAGCGCAGCCCGAACTCAAACAACTCTACGGCCCATCCTACCATGCGTCCCGCTACGTCAGGTTTCCTCAGAATCTTTGACATTGGGTAGTCCATTCAGACGACTATCTGGTGACTATGGAAATATGGGCGCAACCTTCGTGCACCATTGAGAAGGGCCAAAGCGACCTTTTCCACCTGCTGGTATCGCGTCTTGGCTGCTTGTAACACCCTACTTACAAAGTAAATGAGACAAGGTTCCGGTCGTTCCTGCACTAACGTGGCGCTGATGGCCTCGGCCGATACGGCCACATAGACCTACAAATCAGTATTGGGGAAAGGTCGGTTCATAACTGGCGGATTGGTGAGGATCGTCCCGCCAAATTGGGAATTGGTGAGGATCATCCCGCCAAATTGGGAATAAAGCGAGAGAAGGAAGTTAATCGCCCGTCTAGCCGCTGGATTTCCTTCAATTTAATAGGGCTCCTCATGCCAAGGACGACATCGCACTTGTTCGGGTTCGCCTCTATGCTTGGGTCGGTCAACATAAATCCTAGGAACTTCCTTACGGCCAGTCCAAAGGTACACTTTGTGCGGTTTAGTCTCATATTATAATGCCGCACCTGCCGAAACACTTCTTCCAAATCTTTGAGGTGATAGGACGGGGTAGCTGAATGGACTACCATATCGTCCACATATACATCCATACAACGACCAATTTGGTTGGCGAATATTTTATCCATCATCCTTTGGTACGTAGCTCCCGCGTTCTTAAGCCCCAACGACATCACATCATAGCAATAATTCCTTCTCTTTGTTATAAACGTCATTTATCCCTGTCTGGCGCATGCATGGGTATCGGATTGTAACCCGAGTAAGCGTCGAGAAAACTTAGCATCTTGTGGCCGGAAGCTCCATTTACCAAGCTATCTATAATGGGAAGCGGGTGTGAGTCTTTTGGACAAGCTTTGTTGAGGTCGGTGTAGTCAGTACACATTTGCCATTTGTCGTTAGTCTTCCTGACCATGACTACGTTCACTAACCATGTGGTGTAGGTCACCTCATGGATGAATTCGGCTTCCTTCAACTTCCATACTTCCTCATTGACGGTCGCTGCCTTCTCGGCCCCGAGTCTTCACTTCTTCTGCGCCACCGGCTTCACCTCCTTGAACAGGGCCAACCTATGTGTCAATATCGAAGGGTGGATGACGGGCATGTCTATCATTGTCCACACGAATAGGTCATGGTCCTTCCATAGAGTTTCTTTTAATTCCTTCTCCAAAACCGGGTCTAAACCGCTTGCTATCATGGTGGTTTGGCCTTCCTTCGCCCCTATCCTGAGCGGGTGCAGCTCCCCGTGCGGTTCAATTCGATCGTCTGTATTTATGCGCGGATCTAGATCGGCCATCGCTACCTTCGACCGGGTAACCTTCGCTCGGTAGGCTCGAGGGTACAACTTCATTTCGACTACATAATACTCCCTTCTCGTTTTTTGATCCGCTCGAACTATCATCACCCACCCCCGATCGGTCGGATACTTCAAGGTCAAGTGGGGGTGTAGATACGATCGCACCGAAAGCGTTTAGGCAAGGGTGAACCATCAGAACATTATAAAAAGTGTTTGCATCTACTAGCAGGTACCGAACCTTCTTCTCATCGCCTTCCCTGTCAGTGCCTAGTCGCGTACGCAGATCAACATAACCACGAGTGTCCACCCTCTCACCAGGAAATCCTACTATCTGTTTGGGGAAGGGTACAATGAGGTCATAAGACAGATCCATCTGTTGGAAAGTCTTCCAATAGAGGATGTTAACGGAGCTTCCTTGATCTATTAGGACTTTGTCGACCTCGTACCGGGCGATTTCTGCAGTGATTACCATGGGGTCATCCTGCTCGAGATCTGGTGCATGAAAA
This sequence comes from Vigna radiata var. radiata, assembly GCF_000741045.1. NCBI lineage: Eukaryota > Viridiplantae > Streptophyta > Magnoliopsida > Fabales > Fabaceae > Vigna > Vigna radiata. The sequence continues at coordinate 218,614 of NW_014543260.1, read as the reverse complement.
TCTTCATCTGTGAAGATTATAGGCGGCATGGACTTTCTTACCATTCGAATGTTGTTGACCGAGGGTAGCGCCCTGACATGGCGTTTCCTTGTCGATGAGGATGGGCCTCCCCCAACGAAGCCGCCAGATATAGTATTAATACGACCCCGTATTGGACGGTCGCCACTTTGGCTATGGCTCCTACTACGTCGCTTCTCGAACCTAGATCGGTCCTCTCTGTAATATGGCCGGCGACTTTCGCTACAATAGCGGTCGTCTCTCCCTACCGGGCTTCTTCTTGGACTTCTTTGTCGTTCAGCCAGCACAATACTATGGGTGGTTTTGACCTACTTTTTTAACTGACCGGCTCTGATCAGTTCTTTGATCTGGTCCCTTAGGGTGACACATTCCTCGATGGTATGCCCTAAGTTTTGATGATAGAGGCAGTGTTTATTGTCATCGGCTCTAGGTCGTGTGGGGCGCTTTTTTAGTGGTGGGATGAGGTTGGTACTAAGTGCCTCTTGCAAAATCCGTGCACGAGGTGCATTCAGGGGGTGTATTGTTGGAACCAAGGCTCTGTGGGGGCTCTCTCGGCTTGAATCCTCTAACTCTTCCAGATTGACCATCCGGCTTCTTGCTCTCGGCCTTTTCCTTAGCCTCCTGAACTTCCTTCCTGTATGGCTGCTTCATCTCCTCCACCCTCACTTCATCGGCCGCTCGCTCTCTCAACCCTTCCATGGTCTTGGGATGTCTTCGGAATATGCTGTCTTTGAAAGGCCTCGGTCTCAATGCCGGCATGACATACTGGAGGGCTAGCTCAATGCTGAACCCCTTCACCTTCCTAACCATCTTATGATCACGGTCCATGAAGGCCTTCAACGTCTCCTTTTTCCCTTGCTTGAGGTTCGAGAGTTCGAAGACCATCAGATCCTAGGAGCGGCTGCTAGAAATTTGCCTGCCGAACATGGCTTTCAGTCCTTCGAAATTCTCAATGGAATTCGGCGGTAAAGAGTTGAACCACTCAAGAGCCTCCCCTTTTAGTGGTAGAGAGAAAGCTCGACACCAGAAAGCGCGGTTGCTCGTTCGGAATGCCATCCGTGTGGAGAAGGCCTTAATGTGATCATCGGGATCGGTTGTCCCGTCATAAATGCTCAATTGGGGAGGAACAAAGTGCTCGGATATGTTTACATCCATGATCGCCTGAACGAAGGGTAGCTGGCAAGTCGCATCCTCTTCTTTCACCGTCGGTTGTCTGCTTGCTACGGTATTGTCCACCTGGTCGTTTTTTCCTTTGTTCTTGTCTGCTCCTGACTCTTCCAGCTTCCACGTTCGGTCGGAGGCACTGCTGTGCTCGCTTGTGCCCTCTCGGCGAGTCCGGTCTTGCCCTTCATTTTCCTTTTCTCCACCGCTCTCTTCTATTACTTTCTCCTTGCCACAACCCTCTATTCCCCTTTCTTTGGTTATGCGGGCAGTGCATTCCGCCCTTACTGTCACTAACTCCTATTCATGCTGCCATTGAATGTCCTTCATCTTTTGTTGCATCATCCTTATCATCTCCATTTGGTCCTTAGTGGTCATATTCCTCGTGACTACCATTGGGTTTAGATACTTGGCCCCATAGTGGGCACCAAAATGATCCGGTGTGAGATCGAGTCACCTAATCCCTTCATAGTTTCAGTTCTCCATCGTCCGTCCTCTTCATCTCCTTCGTCTTTTTCCGCCAAAGTCCGTTCGGGAAGGTACCTGGCAAAGGTCCTCCGATGCCAAAGTCAGTTGACTAGTTCGTTCGATAATCAGAGTACAATATTAAGTACATGATAACATTCTGAAAACCGTTGTTTTTATGCTTCAATTTACTATCAAAACACACCCTTTATGGCTTAGAATGAGCTTAGAATCAAGTAAAACACTTAATGGAGTCACATGAGAGTCAAAAGTTGTTTTTAGAGATATTATGCTTGTTTTTGCATTGTTTTGTAGGGTTTTGATGAGAATTAAAGATGGAAGTGAAGTAGGGAGGACTTAGACTCAAGAAAAGAGTAAAAAAGGAAGAAAAGAAGAGTTAAGTTCACCGCTCAACGCCAAATTCCAGCGTTGAGCGCTAATCTCGTGGGCGAAGTCACTATTTCTTGCTTGAGCGACAGCGCTGAGTGTCCTATAATTAGGAGGCAAACCGCTGAGCGACAGACTGGACCGCTGAGCGGCCTGCGGCTTGGAAGGAAACCGCTGAGCGGCCAAATTAGGCGTTGAGTAGTGGAATGCTGGGCTTGGGCTTAAATTCTGTTATTTTTATGCTTTATAAATAGCCCCAGTGCGACCCTCAAAGTAATCTTTTGGCAAGCAGAGACGTCCAGAGCACTTCTACACTCCTTAGAGGCGATTTTTTGGATGCTTAGGCTCCAATTCATCAAATCTAGGGTTTACTCTTCCATTCTTTCGTTTAATTCCATCTAGTTTCACCATGACTATGGTGAATTAAACCCTTTGTTATTGGGAAACAATGTAATCTTTTGAAACTCTCTTATATTTAAATTCTTATTGTATTCACATGCTTATATTATCAATTGTTGGGTTTCTTATCTATGCTTAATGCTTCTATTGTTTAACTCATTCGGTAAGAAGATATTTGCCTTTGTTGATATGGAGACGTATGGGGAAGTCATGAACTGATAGGAAATTCCATGATTAAGCAATACTGCCTAGAGATAGGAGTAGGACGATCAATTGTATTTTGCTTCTGTACTTTAATGCATTATTAATTACTCAAGGAGACTAGAGATAGTAAACTAGTAATTAATAGTAGGCTCTTTTCGCCAAAGGATTGGGTTTAGAGTATATAAAAAAGTTTGCATGGCAATTAGATAATAAAGCGAATTAAATAAGAAAAGTAGATATAAGAGGCCGGATAAGATGAAATTGTAAACCCCAACAACTCCATTCATTCATATCTTTTCTTTGCTAGTTGATTCACTTGCATTTGCATGTTTATTTTCGTTTTGCATTCTCACTACAAAATTATTTCTTTCTCAAGTCTTATAAGATCAATTTACATGAAAGATAAGGCCTAAGAGTCATTTGGGAGAACGATACTCGGACTTACCGTTTATATATTACTTGATAACGATCTGGTACACTTGTTAGGGACTTAACAGTACGCAATAAATGAACCTACTTACCTCGTACCTTTGACTTTTATATATAGTGTTGGCTATGGGCTTAGGATTAGAGTGGTGCTAATCAAGGCCCAATCTCAACCCAATAGCCCTAAACCTTATCTTTTCTAATTAAATTCATCTTACCTTAATCTTTCCACACTCCTTCAGATTTGACCATCTTGGTGACCGGGCGTTCCAAGCCGTCCGGAGGGTCCCAGTACAACGTCTAACATGGTTGGCCGACGTGTAAATGGGCTATAGGCGTTGGGGGGAAGATGGGTGGACGTCTAAATGTAATAAAAACTTTTTTTTACTTTCTCGCACATTGTTGCATCCAACGAAGGGGGTTGATGTGTATATGGATTTAGATGTCGAGGCCCCCCAAAGCCGACGTCTAAAGTGGATTTTTATTTACGAAACTGCCACCAATCATTTTTAAGATTAGATTTTCTATACTCAAACGTTATACACGTGACGTTATAAGTTATTTCTACACTAGTGTGGACAACAAAGGTCAAAAAGTATTTTATGCCTAGAGACAAAAGAATTTGTGTAACACTCCTTCTCGGATTGTCACGGGAAAACTTTCATTTTATTAATTAAGTAAAACATCTTAAAATCCCTTTAAATTTCCCAACGTATCTTCTCACTCTAATAGCTTCAATCTCACCTGAAATAATATCTCAACTCCAGTAGCTCCAACTCACCTACACGATTTAAGAGGTCTCCAAATGTGAGTTTGTCTGACTTCTCTACCTTACAACCCCCACATCTCTTATCTCAACTTCACGTTTCCCTCCTTTGTTTCCTTCATTAATTTTCATTAGCATGAGCATTTCAAATGACAACTTATTGAGACAATGCGATGTTTTTCTTTGTTCACACTCATCTCATACAAGATATATTATAGGGATGCCGACATAATATCTTGAAATAGGTTGCATACTTATAAGAATATAGGACTTCACTTTGATTAATCATAAATCATATTGTATTTTTTATGTACGTACTTGTCCTATATTATGTCATATCTTATTAATTGTATAATAATAAATATTTAATTATTTAAAGTTTTAATATTGAAAATCAATATATTATATTTTTTAATACCAATTATATTGTATTCTTTATTTCTTTCAATTATTATTTTTTTGTAAAAAATTTATTCATTAAAAAATATTCTAAAAAATAATTATAACATATCTAAATATTATTTTATTTTATTTTTAACATCAAAGAGAATTTGTAAATTTTCTTTTTTAATTTATTAAAAAATTTAATTTATCATATCAATCAAATCTCTCAAAAATCTTCCTCAAATCCTTCCTTCCAAAATAACACAAGTGTCCTGTTTTATTTAGTTTATTTTTTTTCACCAATACAAGTTTATATCTTTCTTCCTAAAATTGGTTCTATACATAAATTAGTTTATATATTTCAACAATTTTACTTTTAATTTGTACATAAATAAATTTTAATTTATAAAAATTTCTTTTCTTTTTTTTTAATTTTTTTTACTTATGAACTCGTTCGTATCGTATTCTACTTAATGAGAAGAAACCTAACCTGGTCTCAATTTGGAGGATTCAATTTAAGTGTTGCAAAAATTTCCTAAATTAGAACGGGATGATTGATATAAATTAGTGTTCTTAATGAGGCAAGTCTCAGAACATTGACGTACAAGCGATGGAAACAAGTCTTTAATGTGACATGGTGGAAGTCCAACTTCTATCACCACATCTTCCATCTTTGGCTCTTCTTTTTACACGTTTTCTCTAATAATATTTCAATAAATTATTAACAACCACAAAAAAAAAAAAACAATTTTCTTTTTTGGCATCTAATGGCATAATGCTAGTTTTCAAATTTGTGTATATTTTAATTTTTTTTTTCCATTGGTTGGCCCTACAAGAATTTTAAAGATTCAAATAAAGGGATTCGTATTTTGTTTCTGTAACTATAAAAATAGTTCAATATAGTTAATTTCCTTCAAATAATTTTCACTTTGTTCGAGGTTAAAGTGTCTTTTGTTAGACTGGCAGCGTGGCAATTGAATGGCAGTGACAGTGTGTATTACAGAGGAGGTAAAAACAGAGAAGTGTGAAAAACAATTATTTTTCTTATTGAGAATAGCAGTATATATACACCAATGAAAGCTGTCATTTAGACAGTTAAATAAATTGTGATTCTAGATTTACATTTCTAACACTCCCTCTTAAATCTAAATCACTAAGAGCTTTGACTCCAATTGAGCTTCTGAGTTTTTCGAATTTATTCTGCTGCAAGGCTTTTGTAAAGATGTCAGCTTCCTGTTCATCTGTATTGTAGTATATCAGTTCCAATTTTCCTTTGCTCACACGTTCTATGAGATAGGTGTACTTTGTTTCGATATGCTTGCTACGTCCATGGGATATTGGATTCTTGGCTAGATTGATAGTAGATTTGTTGTCTATTCTTAAACATGTTGGTCTGTGATGTTCGATCTTTAGTTCATGTAATATGGCTTCAATCCATGTGCTTTGACAGGTAGTTTCAGCTGCAGAAATGTACTCTACTTCGCATGAGGAAAGTGCAATGACTGACTGCTTCCTTGAACACCATGAAACAGGAGCTCCCATCATTAGCTTGAATAGGTACTCGTAAGTGCTCTTTCTATCTACTTGGTCTCCGCTCCAGTCAGCATCACACCATGCATCCAAAATGTTTGTTGAAACGTCAGCTTTCTTAGGGAAGTAAATACCGTAGTCAATTGTACCTTTTAAGTATCTGAGGATGTGCTTTGCAGCTGCCATGTGTGACTGTCTGGGATCCTGCATGTACCGGCTAATGAGACCCACTCCAAAGCTTATGTCTAGTCTACTGCTACAAATGTAACGCAATGTCCCAACTATTTGTCTGTACAGCGTTGCATAAACTTTGCTTTCTTCTTGCTGCAGCGAGAGCTTCATGTTGGCAATGACAGGAACAGATGCGCTGTTGCAATCTTTCAACTTGAACCTCTCCAGAGTTTCGATGATATATTTCTTTTGATTTATATGTACTCCCTCTTTGGTTTGAATAAATTCTAATCCAAGGAAGTATCCCAGAACGCCAAGGTCTGTCATCTCCAAGTCATTCTTCATCTTCACTTTGAAGTTTTCGATATCTTGCACTGAGCTCCCCGTGACCAATAGGTCATCCACGTATAAACACACCAGCAAGGTACCTGCTTGTTCACACAATTTGACATATATTCCATATTCTACAACACATTTATTGAATCCATACCTGATGAGTAATGAGTCAATATGCTTGTTCCACGCCCTTGGTGCTTGACGAAGACCATATAGAGCTTTATTGAGTTTAAATACCTTCATTTCATGACCTTTCTTGATGAAACCAGGTGGTTGGCATACTTAAACCTCTTCTTCGAGGGGACCATTGAGGAATGCAGATTTAACATCCATCTAGTTGATGCTCCAATTGTTTGAGTTGGCAATTGCAACCACGATCCTCACCGTTTCTAATCTAGCTACAGGGGCGTATAGATCTGTGAAGTCAATTCCAAGTTGTTGCAAGAATCCTTTGGCAACCAATCTAGCTTTCAACTTTGCTATCTTCCCATCAGGTTTCTATTTCGTTTTGAATATCCATTTTACTTCAATAGCTTTCTTATAGTCAGGAAAATTCACCAACGTCCACGTTCTGTTTTTCTCTATAGAAGTCAATTCCTCAATCATAGCTTCTCTCCATTTATCATCCTTGATAGTTTGTTCCCAAGTTATAGACTCTGTACCTGCAAGTAAAGCATGATGTACCAAATCACCTGTGTCTGTAATCGCATTATCTCTGAATAATTCATGATTTGTAAGCCTTGTTGATCGAAATTGTGTCCTCTGTGAGCGTCTAGTATTGACACTTTCTGTGGCATTTGTTGATTCGGTTTTGTCAGGATTTTTCTCATCCAGCAGAATTGTAATCATTGTACTAGAAGTGTCATCTGATTTATCTGTGCTATGCTCACCACCATTCCACTTGAATATAGTAGATTCATCAACAATCACGTCCCTCCTAAATACAATCTTTGATTTTGCTGGATCATATAATCTATATGCTCTAGTGGGATGGTATCCAACAAGTATAAGCACTTCACTTCTGTCATCCAGTTTCTTTCTCAATTCACTTGGAACATGCTTGTAACAAATGATCCAAAAATCTTCAAATGTCGTACATCAGGTTTGTTCCCTGGCCATGCTTCCTCTGGAGTGCTGCTTGGCAATGCCTTAGTTGGGCTTCTGTTTAGCAGATATGCAGCAGTCGAGACTGCTTCTCCCCACGGATACCGAGGAAGATCTCTTCCTTTGATCATACATCTGACCATGTCGAGAAGCATACGGTTTCTCCTTTCAGCTAGACCGTTATGTTGTGGTGTATAGGGGGCTGTGACTTCATGTATTATTCCTTTTCCAGTGCAGAACCTTGCCATATCTCCTGAGTTGAATTCACCTCCTCCATCAGTACGAAATATCTTGATCTTCTTGCCCGATTGTCTCTCGACCATGGTACAAAAATTGATAAAGTTGGTGTAAGTTTCACATTTTTCTTTTAGCAAATAAACCCAAAGTTTTCTAGAAAACTCATCTACAACCAATAGAAAGTATTTGTTACCTCCTAGAGAAGATATGTCAAATGGTCCACACAGGTCAGCATATATCACTTCTAGTAATTGTCTCGCCCTTTTGAGAGCATGCTTCTTGAATACAGAATGTGTTTGTTTTCCCATAGTACAACTTTCACAGACTTGCTTAGGTGCCTCAATTGCACAGATTCCACTCACAAGCTTCTTCTCTTTAAGTTGCATCAGAATTCTAAAGTTTAGATGTCCATAGCGATAATGCCACAACCAATTTTCTTCTATGTTTGTAGCTTTCATACACTGAATCTCTGCAGTGTTCAGATTTACATGAAATGTGCGATTACTGGCTATAGGGGCTTTGAGTATCATTCGTTGCTTTTTGTCAAACACCTTGATATGCCCTTCTTCCATCTTCATGGTATACCCTTTCTCGTGCAACTGGCCAAGACTAAGAAGGTTGCTTTTCATAGTAGGAACATAAAGAACATTGTGCATGTAAATTGGTCTTCCATCCTTGCGTGCAATCAGTACCTTACCCGTGCCTTCAGCTCGGACGAAACTGTCATCGACAAAGTGTATCGTACTCTTCACACCCGTGTCTAAATCGATCAACCACTTTCAATTCCCAGTCATGTGATTAGAGCATGCTGAGTCGAGATACCACAGCATATCCTCCTGTGTGTAATTTGTGACCCCAGCTAATGACACATCTTTATTTAGAGATGTGACACATCTTTCTTTTGGGACAGCTTCCATCGACACCTGTTCCTCTGCAAGTTTTGTGTCTTTGGGTAATGACACATGTTCCTCTGCATGTCTCGTTCCTCCAGACAATGACACATGATCGTTTCCAGAAGAGTTTCTCTTATTTCTGTGATACTTGACTCTGGTATTGTCAAACGCACTATGCACATTATCACCACGTGTTTCTTGTCTTTTGTCCACAACAATGTTCATCAGTGCCACATGATCTGAATCTGAGGTATTTTCTTCTTTGGAAAGATTCACCTCACCACCTTTTTCTTTCTTATTGTCTTCATTGTGCCAACACTCACTTGAGTAATGACCAAATTTGTTGCATGTATAGCATTGTATACCTCTCTTGTTAGTATTTCTTTTACCGCCTCTACCTCTTGACTTTCCTCTACCTCTGCAACTGCCATGTTCGTTGCTTTCAAGATCTTTGTTCTGTTCCGAATTATTAGCGGATCTTCCTCCGTTTCTGCCTCCACGACCACCTCGTGTTGTGCCTCTACCTCTGCCGAATCCACGACCCTTTTGCACCTTGGCTTGCAATGCTTGGCTAATCTGGATCGCATCTTGTTCCGCAGCTTTCCTTTCCAACAATCTTTGTTCGTGAGCTTCCAGCGAGTTTTGTAATTCCTCCACCTTCATCTTTTCAAGGTCTCGGCTTTCCACAATTGCCACAACTATGTGATCATATTGAGGTGTCAACGTACGCAAGATCTTGTGAACGATCTTTTTGTCCTTGACGATCTTATCGCAGGCCCGCATTGCGTTGACAATCACTTGAATTCTGCCGATGTAACCTTGGATTGTTTCTTGCTCTCCCATGTTTAGAAGCTCATACTGTCGTCTCAGCGATTGTAGTTTAACCTCCTTTATATTACCCGCAGTTCCATACCCATCCTGTAGAATATCCCAAGTTTCCTTTGCTGTCTTAGCCTTGGATACCTTTTGGAAGATCGTTGCTGAAATGCATTGATGCAAGATCATGCGTGCCTTACAATCCAATTTTTTGTTCTCTTTGTTCGCTTTCTTTTCTTCTTCTGTAGCGGTCTTTGCAAGTTCTTTAAACCCATCTTTGCAATTTCGTCAATTTCATGGAACCCCAGGATTGCATCCATTTTTACGCACCAGTCTTCAAAGTTCTTGCCATCAAACACAGGTAGGTTATTCTGTATCAGCCCTGCCATATTCTCAATGTGACTTTCTTTGTTGCAAAAAAATCTTCCTTGAAAGCACTCCCCAGGTTCGACAACCTGTAAGCTCTGAATACCAATGTTAGAATGGCAGCGTAGCAATTGAATGGCAGTGACAATGTCATAGGAGGTAAAAATAGAGAATTGTGAAAAACGATTATTTTTCTTATTAAGAATAACAGTATATATACACCAATGAAAACTGTCATTTAGACAGTTAAATCAGTTGTGATTCTAGATTTACATTTCTAACATCTTTGATTTCATTATTTAAGTTATCAAGTACCACGTGAAATATATATATATATATATATATATATATATATATATATATATATATATACCTATTTCAACAACTGAGGCTATATTTATATATATAATAATACATATATACATATATATACATATATAATATATAATATATATATATATATATATATGTATACATATATATATATACATATATATATATGTATATACATATACATATATATACATATATATATGTATATACATATACATATATATATATATGTATATATATGTATATACATATATATATATATATATATATATATTATATATGTATATATATGTATATATGTATTATATATATATATATAGCCTCAGTTCTCTAACCAATCGAAATAGGCCTGTTGCTTTAGTTCTCTAACCAACCGACGCAAAAAACCTGACAGTTTTTTTGAAATAGGCCTAATACCTTGGTTCTTTGACAAACCGAGGTAGTATGCCTTGTCAGAAACTAACAACCTCTAATTTTGAACGTTTCAAATCCATTTCGTCAGCCTCTACTGTATCGATTCCATTTTAACCAATGTCTTAGGCCCTTTATGCCTTAGTTTAACCGCAAACTGAGGGCTATAGTTAGTACGTATTTTCAAATTTTTCATTTATAATTTTATTTTGAATTTTTTTTGGAAGGTTTACGGATTGGTTTTGTTTATAATCGAGGTAATAGCCTTTTAGATAACTATATTCCAGAACCGTAAAATAGTAAGCACATTTTAACTCTTCTTCTTCTTCCAGAGATTGAACGTGAACTGCTGCTTCCCATCTTGCGTGAATAGCTTCTCTTTGCCGCTCCGCCGTCGTTGCCTCCATGCACTAGTGCAGCGAAGGGAAACGACCGCGGTTGTTTTTCCCTATAGGTCGCGGTTTCAGAACTGCGGCATATACAACCGCGGTAAAAAGTCAGTGACTATAGGCCGCGATTGTAACTGCGGTCAAAAGTTCTGAGAATAGACCGCGATTGTAGTAGGAACCGCAACCAAAACCCCTCCTTTTTTAAAAAAAAAAAATTGTTGCACTATAGGCCGCAGTTAGAACCGCGGTAAAATACCCAGGAATAGACTACGATTCATGCTTTAACCGCGGCCAAAAGTGTTTTTTTAAAAAAAAAAACGATCTGCTTTCTACCGCGGTTCCTACCACAACCGCGACATATTCTCACTTTCTACCGCGGTTGTGGTAACAACCGCGACATATTCTCCTACAGTTTTTTAAAATAGCAGGTCTGTTTTTGTGATATCCACTACCACAAAAACAAACCTGCATATCAAATACACGTTCAAATTCATTTTCAACA
>NW_014543260.1:200793-206311 GCF_000741045.1 Vigna radiata var. radiata | reverse complement strand
AGTCATACAATCATACAATTAATAAGCATTCTTATGATCACAACAAACATTGAATCACACATAATTGCATATATTCAACATACAAAAATTAAAAATTTACAAAAATAGTTAACTAAAAAGAATGTATGTTGTAATAATAAAGCTAAATTTTAAATAATTATTTATACTTTTAAAAAAAGTTCACTATGCTTTCAAACTAAAATGGATACTGGTAATTTCCCAAAGTTGAAACACACTATGAGAGTATTGGGTCTAAGATTATTGATTGAAATCACGGCTCAGTGACAAAAATTTCAATGACTACCTTCAATGAATACATACAAACCTAGCATTTCAATGAATACATTCAAACATTCAAACCTAGCATTTCAACATCAGAGAAGAAAATGGAACGTACCCGGGGTAATAGAGATGGCACGGCGACAAAGAATGGCGCGGCGGTAGAGGATGGTGCGGCAGCAAAGGATGGTGCGACGGACTGTAGTGGATGGCGCGACGGTAGAGGATTGTCTGCGATAGAGAAAGATGGCGCAACAACAGTGAAAATTTGCATGGAGGCAGAGAAGAAAGATTTTGTTTCAGAATCGCGTGGATAAGATGAAACTGTTCAAAAAAAATTTTAACCTATTTAAAACCTACTACCGCGGTTGTAACGAAAATCGCTGTCATATAGTAGTATAGGTCGCGGTTGAGCAGGCAACCGCAGCCTATTCTCCTTAAAAAAAATAAACTATAATGGTATTTTTGAATTTTTTTTTTTCAAACTATATGTCGCGGTTCAGCGTCAAACCGCGGTCTATTCCCTTAAATATTTAAAATTTATTTAGATCAGGGAATAGGCCGCGGTTCTCAGAGCAACCGCGGCCTATTCCCTAACGTTCTGAATCCCCCAACTGCCTTCCCAACTACGTTTTCGGGAATGTCAGAAGGTAGTAGGGGGAACAGGCCGCGGTTCCTCTGAGCAACCGCGGCCTAATCCCCTGCGAATTTATTGCAGGGTTGACTGATGGGGAATGTCAGAAGGTAGCAAGGGGAATAGGCCACGGTTGCTCTGAGAACCACGGCCTATTCCCCCTGCTACCTTCTAACATTCCCCACGTTTCAGCCCCGTAATAAATTGGCAGGGGAATAGGCCGCGGTTCATCTGAGCAACTGCGACCTATTACCCTGCTATTTAATTTTTTTCTGACGTGGCGTCAAAGGTAGAAAGTTGACTGTGGTATAGGCCGTGGTTCCCCTCTGAACCGCGGCCTATAAGTTCGAATTATATACAAAATTTCCACCGTGCACCATTATGCTGCGGTTTCTGGTGAACCGTGGCATAATGTGTGCTGTAAAAAGCCAATGTTTTACTAGTGACCACTGGTTGTCGTCATTGCCTCCACCACTAGTCGTCGCAGCTGCCTCCACCACTGGCCGCCTTCGTAAGAAATTTTAACCTAATGAACCTTCTTCTTCCTCGCACAACCATTCTCTCTCTCAAGCAAAGTTGTTGGTTCGTGGCCTCCATTTCTCTCTTGCGAAGTGCCTGGTGTGGTCTTCATCTTTGTTTTCTCTATTTCTATCGAGAGAACATTGTTTCCTCGATTTCTCTCTCCCAAAGGTTGTTCGTTGTTGCCACCTGTCGTTCGCCACCGCCACCGGTTGTTCGTCGGCCGTGTGTCTCCGCCTTCGGCCATTCGTTGTCGCCTTCAGTTTTTCATTGCCACCTTTGGTGTTCATCGCCGCCTTCATCCATTTCGTCGTTGCCTCTGTTTTCCATTAAAAGATCCCATTTTTTGGAAAAAAAGGAAACTACCACCTCGGTTCGAAACCAACTGAGGAAAAAGACCCCCATATACTGCCTCGGTTCTGAATCGAGGCAAAAAGGCTACCATTTTTTGCCTTACTTGTATATACATCGATTCATGAGCCATTGTGTATAAACAAAATAACCGATGTTGTTTCCCTTTACTGTACTAGTGAAATGAATCATCTAAAGGGAAGAAGAAAACATAGAGGAGGTGAATGTATTAAGGTGAAAGAAAAGCTTGGACAAAGAGATAGTAAGAAAGAAAAAAAACTCAAATACCTTATGTAGCCCCTTTCAACAAGAATTGTCAAAAGAACTAACTCATTCTCGATCAACATTACCCCTCAAACCCAATAACACCAAGGTTGAACGAAGACCGATGATAATAAGTGAATATGATCAAAATATCTATTGGGATTCAACTTCTATAACTTCAGGAAAATCTCATCGATACCCTACCTTTTTTATAAAAGGGATCGTGGAAGCCATCATCCTTCCAAATTGGAAGAACATATGAATAAACCATTATTATAGAGTTATTGACCTTAATGAGCATGCATATGTGTACATAACCCAAATTGGCTTTTATCCCATTGATATTCAATCTTTTGCCATTAAGGAGATGACAAATAATCGATTTATGTAGTTGCTCACATATTTTATAAGCTATTTCAACAAATTATTAGCAAAATTCAATAAAAATTTGCCACAAGCAAAACACATTGTTAGATTAAGCTTTCATCACTAAGTCAAAAGGTATAACTGAGAAATCTTATGAGAAAGAATATGCTCATTGACGAAAATAGAACTATAGTGATCCTTAAAATCCTAGATTCAGGAATTACACTCTCCTTAGTTCTAACAAAGCTTGTATTATGGTAGAGACATAAAACACAAACTTCTTCCTACCTTGGGGAAAGTTCTGAGAACAGTTCATTTCACCGTTATTGGTGACTTAATTTTGATACTACATGAACACTTTTTGACTTAGAACTTGCTCAAAATCAGGTTTTTGCTTGAGTTTGAGAATAAAGAGAGTTGTGGTTATCTTTTATGATTTTTATTACTAATTCCCTTGATTTTGTAGGAAATTTAGATGATTTTGGAAAAGGATTTGAAGTACCAAGGAGTTGGAACTCAGGAAGGACTGAAAAAGCATCAGAAAGGGAGATCGTAGGACGCCTGAACGCCCTTTTCAGGCATTGACACCTGACTGCCCCTTAATAAAGGACCTCAGCACTGAAGCTTCGCAGTCATGCCTGAACGCTCTTTTTGGGGCGCTGAGCACCAGATTCCTCGGTCGTTCCACACCTGGGCGCACTTCCAAGGACGCTGAGCGCAAGTATTCTCGCAAGCATGCTTGGGCGCCTTAAGTTGGGGTGCTAAGCGCCGGCAACGTGGGCTTGGACCTGTTTTCTGTTAATTTTATGATCTATTTAAGACCCAGACGTCCTAGAGAGTGTATCTTTTGGCAAAAGAAACGCAAATCACACTTTTTGACTCTTTGGAGGCAGGATTGGATGCGGGAGAAATCCTCTTCGATTTTTAGGGTTTATATTCCATTATATTTCCATTGTACATCTAGTTTCACCATGACAATGGGGAACTAAATTCTATTTGTTGTTAGGGAATGATGTAAACCTTGTGAACTCTCATGTATTGAATTGATTCCTTGTTATTGATATATGCTTCTTTCATTAATTTTTAGGGTTTTTCTCCTTCGCTCATTTCTTGCTTTGTTTAACTCATTCATGGCATGATATATGAATTCCATGGGTATCGAGAGATATCTTACAATTCAGGATCTAGAGAATCTCTCCCAAAAGTAGTATTGCCTAAGGATGGGGATATGAGTTTTGGTTGTCTTAAGCTACTAATCGTAATGCAGAATTAATTATTAGGAATGCAAGGGATTGTGGTCTAGTAATTAAGGATAGACTTTCTTCGCCGAGGGATCGGGTTTTAAGTAAATTAGATAGTGACATTAACATTAATAAAAAAAAAGAATTCTTTATGCATGAGAGTAAACTAGGTGAAATCTAAACACCAACAACTTATTTATCTCATATCTTTAATATTATCATTCCTTCACTTTTGTGCTTCTGTTCAATTGATCAAATTGCATGCATGTTTATTTTTCTGTACTTGCATTAATAATCCAAAAATTTTTCATCGATGTCTTAAGTAGTTAAGTAATCACATAACTGTTTAGGTCGTGAGTCTCTTGGAAAACGATACTTGGTCTTACCAATCTTATATTACTTGATACGATTCATTACACTTGCTGAAGTCTTAACAAGTTTTAACACACCTAATTTGGACTCTATAGACATTGTCAATACTATTACAATTTTAGACATATAATGGAAAAATGTGTTGCTTTGAAAGATAAGATTGAAAGGTTAGTCCTTGTAAGTCCCCTAAAAAATCATTTCTATAAACCATGATCAATTGGAGATGAATAATTAACCAAATAAAGAAGAAGAAAAATATCATTAAAGGATGATTAACACTATCATAGGAGGAGGATCCTTTATCTCAGAGTAAAGAAAAGATCTATTAGTTATGCAGTTGGTAGACATAATATCATAAGCCCTAAGAAGGAAGATAAGTCTCTCATTACATTTACTAATATAGAATTCAAGCAATACATCCATTGTAAGATGATCTTATGGTCATCATTTTTGAAGTAGAAATTTTTTCTTGATGAAAATGATGATTACCCAAGGGAGCTTGGTTGATATATTATAATACAAGACCCTCAAGAACTTTCAGATATCAAAAGTGAAATATAAATGTATAATGGCTAGGTGACTTCTTGAGTGAAATAGTGGATACAAGTGACAAACTAGACTTGTAAATAAAGTGTGGATAGGGAAGTATCAATTGTTGAACCATTATGTTGGAAGTCCCACGTCGACTAGAGATAAGGCCAATTTAGAATATATAAGTGAGTGCAAACCTCACCTTAGAAGCCGATTTTATGGGGTTGAGTTAAGCTTAAAGTGCACTTACTAACATGATATTAGAGTTATGGTTAGAGCCTATCCCAGCGATAGTTGTTGTTTGTTGGGTATATTGTTTCACCCGCTATCAGACTGTTATCGGACCACCCATTAATGTCTAATCTCACGATCGAGATGTATATACCTCGACAATTTAGAATATATCAATGAGTGCAAACCTCTCATTACAAACCAATTTTATGGGGTTGAATTAGGCTTAAAGTCTACTTCTTAACATATTAAAGTGTGAAACTATATCATTAACATGAATACTTCTTGCAACATCTTACTTGGAAGACCTTCCTTAAATGTCTTTGATGTCATTGTCTTCACCCCGCACTTTGTTACAAAAAGTTTTATAGACTTTGCATGTGGACCAAAAGATGACACAAGAATTTTACATTACCCACCTACATATCAAACCCCTTCTAATTTGTAATAATTTGCGAAAGAGAAAATGATGATTATGACGAACTTTGATTCTTGGATCAATGACAATATATGAGTAGAGAGGAGAAAGGAGATGACTCATTCCCAATTGGGACAACTTGGGAAAAATAAAAACTTAAGATCATCATTGTGTGACAAAATGAAAAGATCCACTAGTGCAGCGAGGGGCTTTTACCGCGGTTATTTTTCACTATACGTCGCGGTTTACGAACCGTGGCATATTCAGTCGCGGTAGTAAGTCAGAGACTTTAGGCCGCGGTTACAACTGCGA
>NW_014543260.1:179377-200548 GCF_000741045.1 Vigna radiata var. radiata | reverse complement strand
ACCTGCATATCAAATACACGTTCAAATTCATTTTCAACAGAACAAACACATGTTGAAATGTATTTTAACATCAAATAAAGTACAAAGTCTAATAAAATACAATCTAATCAAATNCAATGTTTAAATCTAGTAANTAAGANNTATTGTATAATCTAACTATATACTTCGCAGCAGCGTTCCTCATGAATAATAGTGGCTTCTCAGGAACTGGTGTAGTAGTCTTGAATTTCTGCACAAGACAATTCATATTAATTAGTGTATATGAATTCAACATTTGGGAAAAAAATAAAAATTTGTTAAAGTTAAATATTACCGTTTCCCAACCTCTTGTGATGTGAGAACGAACAATATGGGTCATCCAATACATTACATAGTANCCGCACTCATATGACCCATTTTGTCTGTTACACTACAATATATCATCACAGTTGTAAATAGTTAGTGAATAACATTAAAATAAAACAANTATAACAAAATATGGCTTTAGCATATGTCAAACCTTGAGAGAAATCCAAGGAATCTTTCTACTATTAGCAATTGATCTCCCAACCATCATCATACTTGCTGGAATATAACTATATATAAAAAAGGTTTTAGCATTCATTTATATAACAAAGAAAGTCCAAACATTGAGGTTCTTACCGATCAATTGCTTGTTTGAGATGTGTGGGAGGAGGCCTATTCAATGAGCAGAACCACAAAGCATAGTTCTCTTGCATAGACATAACAAGAAGCTGCCAATGGCGCCTGAAATTCATAATAACTTAACTATTATATATTAAAATCACATATGGAACTTTATTATGTTAACAAAGTTCACTTACCCGGATATATAAGGCAAAAAGTATATTTTCTTGCCGCTTCCAAAACTTCTTATCAGATTTGTGTTGATCTGATCAAAATCATTTGATTCATGAATTGATTGGGGATCAATGAATTCATAATCATCAGAACGCCCCAACTTGTTGCTGACCCCAGACATATACCTGAAATCAAAAATTAACTTTGATATAAGGATACTTGATATATAAATCAATTTTATATATAAATAATTGCTCATAGACTTACATCATCCATAGCTGAATAATTGAAATATTCAACTCTTGTGTTCCCGATGCAAGCTCATTGACATCTTGGCTATGAAGGTATATTGGGACCTCAGAGCCTCTCCCAAATACATTAGCATCATACTCAACCTCCAAAGGCTTATCTTCAAGGATGTCAGCAAGTAGATGCAATGAAGCAAGAGGATGATCCTCAGATAGAGGAATCTTCTCCTGTGCTTGTGTCTGTTGTTACATGAAAATATAAGATAAGTTTTGACATCAATAACCTTTAAAATTGACAAGTGTAAAAAAGAATTTCATACCGAGGGGTCAGAAACTGAACCAACCAAATGCTTAGGCCAAGCGATAAAGGACTTCAATGTTTGTTCCACAGTGAAAATTTCTTCTGTGGCCAGAGGAACTAAGGCATCTGGTATGATCATTTCGTCCACTAAGACCTTCACCTCATCCTCTAATAGTTGCATACCATGAACAACAGTCGCTGACCTAAATAGTGTACCACGAGCTACCAGGACCGTCTCGGTATCTTCTAAAATGTATACCAGACATGGACTACCATCGTCCATGTCATCCCCTAGGACGGCTGGTGAGGAACAACTTCCTTTTCCGCTTCTCCCTGTCAGAGTAAAAGTTAGATTATACAAAAGATAGAAATAATTGCACATAAATGTTTATTAAGTTTACCTGTGGGAGGCACAACATGTTCCTGTTCCTGTACAGGAGATGGCACCGGGTGCATGCCATAGGTCTCCAACCGCTGCTGGAACATGGAGCTGAACTCACTAAATAATTCAGCCTTGAGCTCTGATCTAACCTCGTTTTTTATCTCCTCCTTAAGGTCCGCTCGGACCTTTTTTGTGATCTTTTCTGTCATCCTTTCTCTTTGTGCTTCGCTGTATGCATATGAAGGTTGACGATAAGAGCTCCCAAAATAATCTTTAATTCTTACTCCAGGACCAGCAGCACGTACACGTCCAGGGTGCTCAGGTCGTCCAATCGCAGCAGCAAGAATATCCTAGCGACCCTTTGGAGTGAATTGACCTTGGGAGCTCTGCTCAACCAAGGAGTCCTGTAACATTACAAAACATCATTATTCTTTAAAAAGTTCAATGTAGTATGTATAATTACAATACTTATTATTTTAGGAACAGTGATAACTTACAATTCTTTCAGAAATTTCCCGTGCAATGTCGGAAGAGTAGGTGCCCGATGGTCTCATACGAGCCAACTTCCATTTTTCATGTCTAGAAGGTGGAGAAGGAGGCTGAGGGGGGCTACCACCCTGAGATGGTGGTCTAGCATCTTCCTTTTGCTTGAGGATTTTCTCCTCAAGCTTCTTATACCCACCACGAGATAATAGGTGGGGGTTTTTGTTATGAGCACTTGTTCCTTGTCCTTTGCTTCTAATTGCTTGTCACATACACATTAATTAATTAGTTCATATGATATATATTTGTTAATGAGGAATTGAATAATATCAACTATAGTAATCTGTCATTCCTCTGACATCCGACTCTCTTTAAAAAGCCGCCAAGTCTCCTCATCAATTGACTTATATGAACTACATGGAGACTTAAGTTTAAGGTGTCCAAAGATATATCTTGATGTCAACTTACTTTTAAAGTTTCTGAAGTTTTCAGCAACAGTTGACAAACACTTATTTCTAAGTGTTGCGACTTTTGGAATGTCAAATGTCAGCTGAAATAAACATAATAAAGTTGTATCAGTACAAAATTATCAATATAAACAAATTTTAATTCAAATGATATTAACTAACTTACCAATATATCGTTCCATATAATGTTCCGATCAACCTCGGACACATGATCAAAAGATGGAGTGAGAATACTAATCCTATCACGTGCCACTACTCCAAGGTATGATCGGAAGTCATCTGCATAGGGACCAGTTGCCACACCCGTGATGACGTTCACATTCACTGGAGTTCTTGCACCACTATTCTTTCTGATCAAAAGTTATTTCATCGCAGTGGGTCCTCTAGTGGATCTGGTAGGGGGAGCCGAATCCCCTGAAGAATGTGGATGATCAGCCATATATCTGTCAAAATAAATAGCAACAAGAAATATTAATAAAAGACTTATGTAATATCATATAATTTAACAAAACATGTAATAGTAATCATAGGAAATATATAAAAGGAAAACTTATGTGATATTAATAAAATACTTATATAGAAATTGAAAATTCATACATAAAGATATGGATTCATAATATGTATATTCCCTCATCATGATCTGACCGAATTGCATGTGCATCGTCGTCAACTAGAGATTGGAAATCCAAATTTGTTATAGTTTGAAATGAATGGTTGTCAGCAATATGAATATTAATCAGATTGTCTTCGTTAACTTCAATTTGTTTTTTGCCTTGAAGAGCAACATACCAATGGTTAGACATAGGATCTTTGACATAAAAAATCTGAGATGCTTGATGTACCATGATAAACGGTTCGTCTCGGTAACCCACCTTTCGAAAATCAACCAGTGTCATACCTGATTCATCTATTTTCACACCACTCTTATTGTCAAACCACTTACAATTGAACAATGGAACAAAAAACTTGGAGAATTGACGATCGATATTTTTTCATTGCTTTGAATCAGCTGGATGACGAAGCAGCCCGTCAATTTTTCTCTCATCTGCATGCCATCTAAGGTTTTTAACATCTTTGGGATTCGCAAACAAACGCTTAAGTNTGGGCACTATTGGAAGGTACCAAACTACTTTCAAAGCAGATCCATTTTTTTCTATCTGACCATTATCTTCACTATTGTTTTTTAACTTGTATCGTGATAAGCCACATTTTAGAGACTTTGTCAAAAATTCAAACTCTTTCCTATATAAAATGCAGTCATTGGGACAAGCATGTATCCTTTTATACTCCATACCCATTGGACAAAGAATTTTCTTCGAATCATAATTACGAGTGGGTAGTGTATTTCCATCTGGCAACATTTCATTCAACAACGTCAACAATTCTGTAAAACTCTTATCAGTCCATCCATTGCTCGCCTTCAAATTCATGAGCCTTAACACAGCTGATAAACGTGTGAACTTAGTTGAACCGACATACAAAGGTGTTTCCGCATCAGTCGACATCGTGTCATACACATGAGCTTTGGAAAATTTTTCTACGCCGACATCGCGGATCATGTCCTCCAATTTGTCTTCATCCGGTCGATCTTCTTCCATGGTGGAGTTAGTAACATTTTCAGTTTGCGAGTCAGTTGGAAAGTACATTTCTTCGCCGTGCCATATCCATGTTGTATAACATCTTAGGAAACCATCACAGATAAGATGTTCTCTAATTTGGGTTGCGTTCAACTTTCTCGCATTCAAACAGTTCACAGAAGGCCATCTAAACTTCACTTCATCATCACTTCTCCCCTCATTACGTTGCGCAAATTGTATAAATTCCTCTACACCTCTCTCGTACTCAGCACTAATACGTGGTAAATTAATCCAATTTCGACCCATTCCTAAATTTTACATAAAAGGATAAGCTACTAAAAATCAAACTTGCAATTTCATACATACCAACATTATGATTTCACCTAGTGATTACTCAAATATTTTAAGGTTTACGAATTATCATAATTCTACAATTTCTATGTTTTCATATTTTAATAATTATAATAATTATAAAAATTCTAATAAAAATTCTAATATTTCTAAATTACCAAAACAATATATTTTCTATGTCTACATTATCAAACAACAGTAATTGTTATCATGCAAAAAAAATGAAAAAATCATATTGAAAAAAATAAAAAACGATGAAGGGCATCAAATACCTGGAATGGGCACGGCGAGAAGGATGGCGCGACAATGGCACGGCGAGAAGGATGGTGCGACAATGGCACGACGTAAGATGAACGGCAATAGAAGTTCACGATTTCCAAGTGGAAGATTGACGATTCTGATCGGTCAAAACTCTTCCCTGACGTTGAAAATAGCAAATGAACCGAACGAATTTGAGTTTAATCGGTGCAAAACGATGGAAAATTGAAGCAAAGGCGGTGCATCGTCGACGAAGAAGCAAGCAGCGTTTTCTGAAATTGTTTCACGATGTAGGAGACGACACTGTTCGTGATTTTTGTTTTTTTAACCTTCAGAAGAGAATCTGCCACGGTTCTACACTTAACCGCGGCCTATTCATCTGAAAAAAAATAATTCATAATGACATTTTTGAAAATTTTTTTAAACTATATACTGCGGTTGAGCGCCCAACCGCGACATATTCTCTGAAATTTTTAAAATTTACTCAGATCAAGGAATAGGCCGCGGTTCTCAGGTCAACCGCGGCCTATTCCCCGATGTTCTGAATCCCTCAACTGCCTTCCCAACTGCCTTTTGGGGAATGACAGAAGGTAGCAGGGGGAATAGGCCGCGGTTCTCTGAGCAACCGCGACCTATTCCCCCTGCAACCTTCTGACATTCTCCATCAGTTAGCCCCTGCAATAAATTGGCAAGGGAATAGGCTGCGATTGACTAGAGAACCGCGACCTATTCCCCTGCCAATTTATTGCAGGGGCTGACTGTCGCAACCGGAAAATCGCGATGGGACGACGATCCAAAAAAAGAAAATAATTTTGGAAAAAAGAAAAAAGAGATTTTGGAGTCACCACCATAGTTTATTCTGGAAAACTACGGAAAATCCGTAAAATGATAAGGCAAAGTCTACAAAACCAAATTCTGGTTTCGGAAGTTGGTTACGTGTCGGGAAGGTGTTAGCACCCCCACAACGCCTGCCCTAAGGCGGTACCTTTAACTAAATACGCGAATTTGATGTGGTTTGCAAAATGTTTAATTTCCCCTAAAAAATAAAACTCTAAAGAAAACAAAATATTTTTTGTGTTTTTTGTGCCCGACACGGATTGACCTTGCTCCTACGTATTCTTAGTTGGACTGAGAAATCAGAGTTACGTAGTTCTTTAAAACTGGTTGGAAATTTTGTTTGAGGAATTTGTCTGGAAAGTTTGTTTGGAAAATTTTGATTTTTGGGAAAGTGAGCCTAACAAGGACTAGCCTTGCTCCTACGTATCTCCACTTTGGATGGAGAATCAAGGATCACGTAGTTATGGATAATTGCTTAGGAAATGTTTAAGAATTGATTGTTTTTGGTTTTTGAAGATTTTTTTTTATATAAAAAGAAAAGGGTAAAGGTTTTAGCACAAGGCCTACGCGAATGGTCGCACGTGTGCTTTAACCTTTTAAAACAATTTTTGTTTATTTTTAAGAGAAGAAGAAAAAGGTTTTCAACACAAGGCTGACGTGCTTAAACCTCTGAAAATAACTTCTTTTATTTTTAAAAGACGAAGAAAAAGGTTTTAACACAAGGCTGACGCGAATGGTCGCACGTGTGCTTAAACCTTTTTAAAATAATAAATTTTTTAATTATTTTTTATTTATTTTTGAAAGAAGGAGAAAAAGGTTTTCAACACAAGGCTGACGCGAATGGTCGCACGTGTGCTTAAACATTTTAAAATATATTTTTTTATTTTTAAAAGAAGAAGAAAAAGGTTTTTAACACAAGGCTGACGCGAATGGTCGCACGTGTGCTTAAACCTTTTAAAAATAGTAATTTTTTATTTTTAAAAGAAGGAGAAAAAGGTTTTCAACACAAGGCTGACGCGAATGGTCGCACGTGTGCTTGAACCTTTTAAAATATTTTTGTTATTTTATAAAAGAAATTTTATTTTTATATTTTTATGTTTTTATTTTTATTAATAAATGAATATAACACCACACAATAATAAGACAAATACTAGAGTTAAAGAAAATAAAAAGCAAAGACAAATAATAAAAAAAAACCACGGTCCAAGCCCAATAAGAATAGGAGTGCAGAGATAAAAACCAGAGGTGTTGAATAAAATTGAAGCTCTTCTGGTTTAAGCCCAAGCCTTCTCTCTCCAACCTTAGTCTGTNAGGGGTGTATGGCTGAAAATGGGGTGCAGTGCGAAATAGCCTGTCCAGGCCCAATCTTCTTCTTTTTTGTTTGCAGCAGCGGAATGGGCTACAACCCAAATGGAAAGTGGGTGCAAATTGAGTTGTGCATGGTCGCAGGAAGAAAGGAAACAATCCATACTAGGCCTAAGGCCCTTAACCTCATCAGAAACTCATGGGGGTCTCAGCAACTTCACCTCGTTTGCATTCAACTCCGCGACCCAGGTTCCTTACCCTCTCCACTTGCATCCAAAAGAAACTAAGTTGTCCAGAGACCTAGGGTCTCCTTTGAAGAAGGTTGCCCAAGGAGGTTTTGGCTCTCCTGCGCGAGCACTCACCACTGCCTCCGCTGACCGGTCACTGCCATGGACCCTGCCGGCCACCACGCCAAGCTTTTTCGTTGTTAGGGTAAACGCCAGCCGCCACGACACCTCTGTCGGCCACCGCACCTCTCTCTATTCACCTTCCTCTCTTTGCACGAGAAGAATCTCTTCTCCCTCTACCTTAGGTCGTGATGCTATTCACTATGAGGACCGCTGGCGACGACGCCGGTCACCATCGGGGCTTCCCCTCGCACCGTAGCCGCCGTCGAGCCTGCCGCGGGCTAGGGCAACGCCAGTGGTGTTGTTCGCTGCTGGTTTCCTCTCTACTGGAGCGTGTGGGGCTTCCTCTTCTCCCTTCGAATTAGGCTTGCTTTCTAACCGATTCACCACTGGGAGATGCAGCTCCCTGCCGTTATTGTTGATTACCAATATTAGACCACGACGCGGTGGCTGAAGATAGTGTGCTTCCTGCTTGAGGATTCCATTTTTGCTGATGATTGGAGATGGCTCTAGTATAAGATGAAATATTGTGTTGTTTCTATTGCAGGTGAAAGAGTGACAGGGGCCAGTGATGGTTGACGCAGGGGTAAAGGGAATCAAAGACTAGTTGAGCGTGTTGTTGCTGGATATGTTTTTTCTGTGAGAGTTCATAGAGGAATTGAGTAGTGTGTATGATAGAGGAAAAATGGGTTTTCTGTCCTTGCTTGGTTGATTTCATTTTTTTTTTGGTTGACTGCAAGTTGAGGGTGAAGATCCTAATGGGTGATGAAGATGGAGTTTAGGAAGTGAGGAAATGAGGTTTTCTATTATGTGTGATGAGGGTGTAGAATGGAAGAGTAGGAATGGCCAGAGGGTGGGAATGATGATAGCCATTAATCTGTTTTTGAGTGAGTAGTGTATGATGTCTCTAATGAAGGCATTAAGGTTGGTTGGTATGATAGGAAAGAAATGAAGAGAATGGCACCAATAAATGGTGCGTGAATGGGAAAACAGGTAGTGGTGTGATCTCGTCGGCATAATTTCGAGTGCATGGTTCTATGGATTCGCCAATGCTTCTGTGAGCTTTGTCGAAAACGGAGGAATGATTATCAGTGCCTTGATCGGGAAGGGTGATAGAATATGATGGTTGGAATGATGAGGCGTGGTGTCTGTGAGAGGTGAATAATGGAGGACGAATTGTGGTGATGGGTAAATGTGAGTTCTGTGTGATGAATTATGAAGGATGATTATGAAGACGTTGTGTGTAAGGAATGAAGGTGCTGCCCTAAGATTATGGAGGCCTCAGATGAATATGGTGGGTATTGGAGGCCATGGCGAATGGTCCGAGGTGAAAGGTGGGTCTGATGGAAAATGAGAAAATTCCCCCCAGAGGATCGGACTGTGGTTGAGGATGAAATATTCGTTATCTTCCCCCCTTTCAGCTAATCTCCCCCTCGCCATCCAAGTCCATTCCCCCTTTTTCGATTCTCACTCTGCTTTTTTCTTCTTCTTCTTTGTCTTCATCCTCTCTGCCCTTACTTTAACTGTTTTTCCTTGCAAACCCTTTGTCAATTGCAAATCCAAAAATCGCCTTTGTTGTGTCCCTGCCAACCAAATCGGCCTCATCCTTCTCCAGACCACGTTGTCTCTCTCTTTTTTCACAAAACGACAACATCAAAATTCTAATTCCCTTCCTTTTTTTTCTTGTTTCTTTTTTTTTGTTTTGTTTTCTTTTCTCTTTTTCAATTAAATCCAAAAACTAAATCAAATACTAAATAGTAAAACAAAAATTAAAAATAATAAAATAAAAATAAAATAAGACAAAAATAAAAATTAGTCCTATTATAGTCACCCGGACGAAATTGGGTGTTGACACTGACTGATGGGGAATGTCAGTAGGTAGCAGGGGGAATAGGTCGTGGTTGTTCAGAGAACCGCGGCCTATTCCCATGTTATTAAATTTTTTTCCTGATGTGGCGCCAAAGACTGATGGTTGACTGGGGTATATGTCGCGGTTAGGAGGGGAACTGCGACATATATGTTCGAATTATTTACCAAAGTACCACCGCACACCATTATGCGGCGGTTTCTGGTAAACCGTGACATAATGTGCGCTCTATAAAACCTATTTTTTACTAGTGATCGTAATTGTAATTCTCATGGATAATGTCAATTTTATTTTTTTGCTTGATGACAATTGATATGTACGGTATTGATCGACAAGTCATGTGTTATAAGTTTTTTTTGTACAAAGAGGTCAAACCAATATCTCATAAGAAAAGGAAACTAGAAGATGGAAGGAGGATATTGGCTAAAGAAGAGGTGGATAAGCTTCTAACTGCATCATAGTAGATCACTATACCACCCAATTAGCTAATAATAGTTAAAAAGTCAAAGACAAATCGAAGATTTGCACTAATTGCATAGACTTAAATAAAGCATACCCATGAATAATCTTCATTAAACTTGAGAGCTAGTATGCGGTGAGGCAAAAAAATGTGGAGTTTTTTTAAATGTATAATATAGATACAATCAGATCTAAATGCTTCCACACAACAAAGAGAAAATTACATTTTCATGGAAAAAGGAAACTATCATTATGGAAAAATTCCCTTCGGCCTAATAAATGTTGGTGCCTAATTCTAAATATTAACGGAAAAGATCTTCAAATATTTTATTAGCTATATGTGAACAATATGGGTGTAAATAGAGTGGCAATACAAATCGCCATGTTATGCTTTGGACATGTCCTGTTTTGACCCATCTCACATTTGACCTATCAAAATTACCTTGGAGTAGATGACTCGCATAAAATGTTTGGGTTAAATAGTTTGGCTTGTCCTACATAATTATGATATTACAAGCTTAAAGATGAACTCACATACATTTAAAAGAATTGAAAAGCCTAACACAATCTTTTGTAAATTTTTAATCATACATTTGAGTAGCTTATCAGAACAGCAATTTAAAGTACATATTTAAAAATAATAATTTACTATTTATTATAAATAAATAAGGAAACATGTTATTACAAATATATTAAAGTGAACCATGAAATGAAATCTAAATTTTTACTTGTAAATCTATGGTATTGATGAAATAATGAATGAAAATATTCAATCATATTTAACAAAAAAATAATACTACACAATACTTGGAGTATGCACTGAGATATATGAGGATAAATGACAGGGTAAAATGCAACTAATAGATTGTATGAGATTTCAAAATGCAAAGAAAAAGCATTTGAGGAATTAGGAAGGTGAAATAATGACTAAGAAATGTTTGAGGGAAAACGCCCAAGAATAAATTTTATTGTAGGTGCGACTTTCGATAAGGAAACAGAGGATACATGACAATACATGGTTAAATTTGCTTATATGAAAATGCCAAAAAGAAAAATTATACTGGAGAGGACACTAATATATCTATCACCTTTTGTAGAATAAAGGTTTTATCAACCGTGCAACATTTCACATGGAGGTATTGTTAGATAACGTATCAACGAGGACAAAGCTAACTAGTAGGGGTAGGATTAATGAGAAATAAGAAATATGTAACCATTTTTTTTTATCTCCTGTGAAATAGTTCAAAAAGATTGTAACATGTGTGATAGATGGATTGATGTGAATCCAGTACATCACAATCAACCCAAGTACCATTTTCATGATTTGGTACTGAATGGAAAAGGAAATATGACTTAGGCGATAGTATGAATTATTAAGAAATGGTTTTTAAATTTAATTCAATTTCATAAAATTAGTTTGAAAAATAAAGTTTACATCTCATTTATATATTATAATTTGGTTTTAATGTGAGAATTTTTTTGGAGTCTACGAAGACAAATAAATAAGATTACTACAAAAGAGAATGTTATTTAGTAAAGATTATTTTATTGAAAGTTATAAAAAATTCTAGAAATTGATGACTTCAGATGATTTCCTCTGACTCTCACTAGTGCAAAAACGCCTTGAGGAGCTGTCTGATTGGCGCGACGTGAAGGCCAGTAAAGCTCCTCCAAGCTTCTCCGACGAGAGATACGCAGCGGAATATGTTAACAACTTCTAGATTAAGAGAGAAATCGGACGAAAACTCGATATCGACGCAGAATCAGAGAAGAACAGACTAGTCAGAGGAGGACGCGTGGTTGTAACGTTGACGCAGGCACAAGGATTGTGGCAGTGGAGTAATGGATCTCCGTGGAGGAGAGAGAAGCATGGTGGAGTAATTGGAAAAATGAAATAATAAGGTGTGCTTGGAAGGTGGCTAGAGGGAGTCTTTGGACTCTCTAGCCTTCTAACTTTCAAGAGAATAGTTTCTGAATTTAGAAAATTCTATTCTCATTAATCTCAAAAGTGAATAGTACAAGTGAGGAGCTGGGTATTTATAGTGACCCATGCTCCTTGCAAGCTACACTACAGATACAATAAAATGTAAAAAGAGGACTACATGAGACAGGATTCCATCACGACGTTTATGTGCCTGTAATTAATGTTATTCACCAAACTTGCAGGCACTTCGACGTCCAGTAACAGGGCGTCGACGTCTAAAATGTTATAGAAGTTGGCTCCCCAAGACAACCGTCGTCTACTTCCCTGACAGGAAATGAAAGGTCAATCCGATCAGTGTCGTAGACGTCGGCGTCCCGTGTGTCCGACGTCTAATGTGCATGCAAAAGGCAGATTAAAAGTTATCTTGGACGTCATATTAGTGAGATAGCTGACGTCTAAAATGTTATAGACGTTGGTTTCTGTACCAACCGACGCTGCATGTCATGTGAAATAAACCGTAGACTTGTAGTTTCGCGGCATTGCATTCCAGTTTTTGATAACATCGCTGTCTTCCTCCTCTCATTTTTCTCTCTTGCGGCATTGCATTCTAGTTTCTAATAACATCATCGTCTTCCTCCTCTCCTTTTTCTCTCTTGTGGCATTACATTCCAGGTGCGTCTTGTTTTTTTATTTAAACCATTTAAACTTTGTTCAGTCCAATTATATTAGTCTTTCATCTATTATCTTCTGGTTCAACTGATTAAAATTTATTTTCCTTGTGTTGTGTTTTAGTGCAGTTTTGTTCCTCTCTTGGGGTAACGTAGTACCACATTCTGCCTTTGCTAGCTGCCTCCCAGAAAAAGCGGCGTCTTTTGGATTTCTTGTGGCGTTTTGACCCAAAAATGACCTTGGGTCGTTGCCTAGTTATCGTTTCACCGTAAGTTTTCCCTCTTGCGGTTGAAAATGGAACTAAGCAAGAACCCAGGTTCGGTTTTGGGTTGAAATGTCATGAGAAATTCAAAAGACGCAAGCTTTTTTTTTGGGGGAAACTAGCAAAGACAGAGTGTGCTACTAGGCTATCCAAAGACAGGAACAAAACTACACTAAAATACAATGACTATGTTAGATGTCGGTTAATGCATACACCGACGTCTATAGTGACATTAGACGACGGTTAGTAACATGTTCGAAGTCTTTATGTGCTCTTAGACGTCAGTTAATGCTTACTCCGACGTCTATACAGTGCCCTTAAACGTCGGGTTAGCCCTACACAGACATTTAGTGACGTCGGACATGACACTAATATAAATGTCTGTTATATGGAAGTTCAACGTCCCATTAACGTCACCCATAATGACGTTGGTTGTGAAAAAGACGTTAAAAGCCCAAAATAACATACGTTTAAAGCCTTTTCTGCACTAGTATCTTTAAATGAATATTACAGTGAGGATTTTAATTTTTTTCTAAAAATGTTTATAACTTCCTCGTATTATAATAATTTTTTCCTTTCCTTCTCGTATCTTTTACATTTCAACCCTCTCAAAATTTTATACCTAATTTTTTTCTCCCCAATTCCAAAATAATCTGTACCTAAGCATTACCCCTTTTCAAAATTTTATACCTAAATTTTTTCTCCAAATTCCAAAACCATCTATATACCTAAGCCGTACCCCAAAATTTTTTACCTCTCCCAAATTTTTCATTCCCTTCGTCCTTTCAAAATTCCGCAGTTCTTTCACCCTCTCGAAACTTCTTAGTATCATGTAATTCCATTTCTTCCTTTCTTCTTTCTTCCTATTTTGTTCTTTCATTTTCCTTTCTAATTTTCATTCTTCTATATTCCGTTTCGATTTAACAGAACCATTTGTGACAATGGAGCTGCAACAATTGTTGTGTGGATCAGTGAAGTGAATAGCAGTATGTAAAACTCCGACTAATAATATTACGGTCCACCACAGGCAAAGAGGAATTCATACTTGAGTTACCGTCTTCCTAAAACCTATATTAACCTATGATTTGTTTGAGATTTTCATTTGCTTTCTTCATTCGGGCTTCAAAATTTGAAATCCTAAACTGCATTTAGTCTTGTCTCTAAGAGATGGTGTTATGTTTCCTTTATTCTTAATTATTTCAATGAAAAGATTATTTTCGTTTTTTACTTTTTTATATTAATATCTTATTTAATTCGATAATCATAATATAGATATTTTAACTTGTCTCATTTTCATCATTATTTTAGGTATTTATATTTTAGTCAATAATATTTAACTGTAACAAGATTTATATTATATAACAAGATTTATTAATGAGATATAAAAGGTTTATCAAGATTTCTGACACAAAACAATGAGCACAATTTACTTTCCCTGTTTATAAGCTTTAAAAAACATATAACATGATCTTAATGAGGTTAAAAGAATATCTCTGTCTTCATGTGTCATGTACCAAAAATGAACAAGTATGGAATGAGAAGGAAAAAGATGTATTTCCTTTTTATATAACATATAAATGGTCTATGATTCTTTTAGATACCAAGTCCAATTAATTCTGACTATTTTTCTCTTACTCTCTGACAACTTATTTTAATTTCATTTGCTTTTTTACACAACACTTTATTTTACTTTTTAAGTCCAATTAAATAGTTTAATTAAATAAAATAAACATCTATATTAAATTAATTTTATTTTAAGAAAAATAAAATGTTACAGGAGTAAATTTCAACGAATTTAAATTAATAAAATCTGAATAATTTGAATTTCATTTACTGTTATTGAATGCGATTCATAAACATCATTTTCTAAACCTACTTTCTTGTCGGTGGAAATTACTCCTAGAATATCCATATCCATAAGAACTTCTGAAACTGATTAGAGTTTTGTATTGTGCAACACTCCATTATTAGTAAACTGTCCCATTCAACAATTTTTATGATAGAAAAAAAAACTAAAGTAATTAATTTCATATTAAAAAATTTAAATAGTAAATCAATAATAAGCATAACATGTAAATAAAAATAAAAATTATAAATTAAATTACAAAACTGCCGGCTTTTTCTCTCTTCTAAACTAATTTATATAAGTTTTTAAAAGAAAATAAAAAAAAAATTATCTTTCATTAATTTCTAGGGTTTACTGACAGAGATCCCAATTGAATAATCTGTGAGGAGTTAGGTGGATTATGTTACTATATAAATGGATGCATTATTCTTGAGCATCCTCATCCTTGCTCTCTCAATTTCTTGCTTCTATCTTATTTCTTCATCATCATGACACATTTTGGTAGAATCACCACTGAAATTGGTGTTCATTCAACTGCTGAAAAGTGGTACAACCTCTTCGCAAAAAGCCTCCATGATGTTCAACACCTAAGTGATAGTATTCATGCAGCCCAGCTTCATCAGGGTGAAGACTGGCATCACCATGAGACCGTCAAACACTGGACTTATAAAATAGGTAATTAATATGCAAACAAAACTTATGAGAAGACTTTCACCATTAACTATATTTTTCTTTCAATATATATATATATATATATATATATATATATATATATATATATATATATATATATATATATATATATATATAATTACATATGTGTATGTGTGTATTCTGTAATTGTCTTAGGTTTATGTATCATTTTAAAGGTATAATTTTCATAGGAATTTACTGACTTAGTTCCACTTGTCTTTAGAGATGAGTGAGTTAGTACATTATATATAAATTATTTGGTCATATCATATGTTTTCTTATTGAAAACAAATTATAAATAGATAGAAATTTCATGTTAATATCAATTTATATTTCACGTTCATTAAATATAATATATATCAATTTGTTCATTAAAAATAATATCAATTTATAGTATATAAATAAATGTAAATTTTATTTTTAATTAAAATTTAATTAATATTTAATTTCATGTTCGAAATACATATATTTTTATGCAAATAAATTAATTTTATGAAATTGAATAAGATTTAAAATTCAATTAAAGACCGAAATTGCTTGAAAAAAAAGTTCAACAAACATTTTGAAATGTTCAGTAGACATCTCATTATGTTTAGGTAGTTTATTGATAGTGTATGGTATATGGCATACGTCTGGCGGTCAAAAGAATGAACCGATGAGTCCATATGTTGTGGTGAGTAAAGTAAATCGTTTTATCTATGGATTGTAATTAGATCAGCGTCTAAGTTATTGATATTATGTCATAACAGGACCAACGCTTGAATTATGCTTAATGGGCTAATAATTTAATTGGGCCAATAACTTGATTGTTAGTAAAATAATAACGGAATGATTCAAGATATTTATAATTGATAATGGTTTCTAAATAACAAATCGAGAAAAATGTAAGTTGGTATTATTTGATTCATTAGGTAGCCTATAAATATAGAGCTAAACCACAAAGGTAGACACTTTTCACTTAATACTGAATACTCAATTGTGAGCAGAAGCTCTTTGAACAGACGTCTAACTTGAGCTTCGGAGTACCTTTTGCAGGTGCTCACCCCCAATTTGGAAGTGAAGGAAGCAAAGCAGGTGATCCAAGCAAAGAAAGGCAGGAAGAACACGTCGAAAAGGTTTTCTGTAGGGATATTTGTAGGGCTCAGAGATGTACCTTTTCGACCTATTCTTCCTGCCTTTTTATGCTTGGATCACTTGCTTGGCTTCCTTCACTTCCAGATTGGGGTGAGCACCTGCAAAAGGCACTCTGATTCTCAAGTTAGACGTGTGTTCAAAGAGCTTTTGCTCACAATTGAGTATTCAGTATTTAGTGGTTTAGGTCTATATTTATAAGCTACCTGATGAACCAAATAATACCAACTTACCTTTTCCTCGATTTGTTGTTCAAAAATTGTTATCAATTATCAATATCTTGAATCATTCTTTTATTATTTTGCTAATAGTCTGGTTATTGGCCCAATTAAATTATTAATCCACTAACCATAATTCAAGCGTGGGTCCTGTTATGACCTAACAACAAAAACTTAAACGTTGACCCAATTACAGCTCATTGTAAGTAAAACGATTTATTTTAATCACCACAACATATGGACCGATGGATCATTCTTCCGACGGCCCGGCGTATGCCATATACCATACAGATAATAATAAATTTTAAAGGATTCACTCATAATTTCATAACTTCGAATATGAAATTTGGAGTGATAATTAAGAATGTCTAAATAAAGTGATAAAGAATGTGGTCGAGTTCATTGCTATAACTCTTCTTTTTTTAGTGTATAACTCTGATAAAATATTTTGGTGACTGGTCTGATAATATTGGTTGTGAAAGAACAGATGGAAATGTTGAAAAATGTCTTGAGAAGATTGAATCTATTGATGAAGAGAAGAAAACAATCAACTACAAGCTTTTCGGTGAAGACATAGACCACAGGTTTAAGGTGTTTAACCTCATATTTCAAGCAATTGATAAGGAGAACGGTGGTGCTATTATCAAATGGACCATTGAATATGAGAAACTTAATGAAGAAGTTCATCCTCCATATGGCTACATCGAGTACCTGCACAACGGCACCAGAGATATTGATAGTAATCTTGTGAAGGCATAATTCCAAGAAGAAATTTAAAGTAAAAGAAGAAATAATGTAGTTATTGGCCCTTATAATAATGGTTGTGATGTTCGAAGAGTGTTCTTATTATCATGTAGGTCCTTTGTTTGAATGGAATAAATTTGCATGAACATGTCAGTGCTTTGAAGTGTGTAATGCTGCCTGTGATGCATATAAATGAATATGTATGCTTTGCAACAATATAAAAGTGCTTGTTGTTTAGAGTCGATTGTTTTACTATATATTTTGGATGAATTTTAATATCTGTTTGATTACAACACTTTCATGAATTTGTTATTAGTTTTTTAAGTTTGAATAAAAATAAAAAAAGTAATTCTTCAGACTGTACAATATATTTACTGAGATAACACAGATTTTGTCCAGCTGAATTTTGACTTTCAATTGGTCATAATTTGGCGTAAAATTAGTCGAAATTTAGCCTTTCAAGAAGCGAATTTTGACCTAATTTATTTACTTATTTTTTCAGGATATTTAAATAAATAAGAAAGAGAAAAAACTAAAAAAAATAAAAAATAAGATGACTTGAAAAAAATTATGGTTTAATATTTTATAATTATAGTTGTTTTTTGTAAAATTAAAATTAGTAAATGTATATTCATTTAGTAATAGTAATCTATTTAATAATTATTCTGGAGTAAAAAATTAGAAAAACAAAAATAGGTAATAAGATGATATATGAGAAATTATTTGAAAGTTTAAACTTATGGTGGTTTAATATAAAACTAAATTTAAGAAATGTAATTTTATTTATTAATAAAATTTTAGTTCAAAATAAGTAAGTAGTGGAAAATAGTAAAATAAAAACAGATAATAGGATTATCTAAGGGAAATTAATTGAATAAAGTTTAAAAATTAAGATACTTTAAAGTAAAATTAAAATTCAGAAACATATTGTTATTTAGTAATAGTTTTTTTACCAACAATAACAAATATATGAATAGGAGCAATAACCCATATACAAAAAACAAACAAAGAAAAAAACCATCAAGAACAATTCTAAACCGTACATCATTGTCCCCAAAATTGTTGTCCATTGAATTGTAAGAATATAACAAAACCAGAAGAAGACTCCTGAGACATAGACTTGATTTGTTGCAAGTTTGGTTCCTACATAAAATCATAAGCAAACGACCACCCAGCTGTATAGGTTACATAACCAGAAAACAAAACGAGTCATCTCAAAAAAACTATTCGTATTATCTTGATAGGTTCTTACGATGCAAAATCTAAAATGGGCTTAAGTAATGCAAGCACCATATACGGATAACAAAGAACATTGCATTCATGTCATAAAATATATCAATCCACTGATACAAGGGATAAGAAAAACAAAGTCTTCCACCAGTCCGAACCAAAGTGCCTAATATATGTTAAAGGCACAAAGATTGTAAACATATGATTGGACACAAACACCAATCAAAATAAGAAAAAATTGCTTTATTTTTCGGTTGAACGGATGATAAGGACCGAGAATACCACCACCCCTTCTTCTCGATACCGCCTTTCTTTTGTAAAACCAATCGGAAGTGACCTGTAAGAAACACTTCGACAACGTCTGACGCTCAATTCAGGTAGGTCTCAAGAAAGCCAAAATAATGATTAGATTTCAAAAAGTCTCCTTACTTGGACTTTAATCTCATATTTATAGACTTGATTTTCAATAATGATTAGTAATGACTAATAAATACCATATCAATGCCTGTTATTTGATCATTAAAATCATACCGTCTGTTGCTGATAGTATTAATTAACCTTTAACGTCCATCAATTGCAATCCAGCAGAAACTTGTTCCACTCTGTCATCTTCGCCGGTCGGCTCGCCTTTTTGTCGAACTACACCTTCTACCGGGTACACTACATAAGCCTCCCAAGCCCCAAGCGACATCATACCCCCAACCTTGAAGGGTCATGATCTATCCGTGAAACCGCTTTATTAGGCTATAAATAGGAGGAGGGTCCACATGTTTTCTTTGCCTTTCTCGTCCTTACTCCTGCACTGATCTTACCATTTGTCTTCAAAAAAAGGTGATTATGTCTTCCTCAACTTGGTCCACCGACGAGCTTGCCGACGAGGGTCGGGGGTATGTTGATGATGTCGTGGAGTCATCGTCGTCGCCAGCGGGGTCCTCCATTTTAGGGTCGGATGACAACGAGGATTAACTGACAAACAATAATAAGGAAATAGAGTTGAACGTCGACAACACATTTAAATGGTCCAGGATAAACCCACTTCCTCCAGTGAAGGGATATGACTAGGCACCTCATGAGGTTTGTGGTTACTCCCCATATTTTACCACCAACAATTCCATAATGTTATTAGTTGAGCGAGTACCTTTATTGGCCGATCTCAGAGATGAAAAAGGTATTTCCTTAGTAGTATGCAGATCGAATGAACGGGCCTGCTGATAACGGTCTAAAAACCGTTATTTTCATGCTTAAATTTAATATCAAAACACACCCTTTCTGGCTTAGAATGAGCTTAAAATCAAGTAAAACACTTAGTTGAGTCATGTGAGAGTCAAAAGTTGGTTTTAGAGATATTATGCTTGTTTTTACATTATTTTGCAGGGTTTTAAGGTGCATTGAAGATGAAAGTGAAGTAAGGTGGACTTAGACCTGTGAAAGAGGAAGAAAAAGAATGAAAAGAAGGGTCAAGTGAGTCGTTGAGTGTCAAAATGGACCGCTGAGCGTCCAGAGTGACTAGAGGGAAACCGCAAAGCGGTAAAACTGACCGTTGAGCGGTCCAACGGCTAAAGGGGAAACCGCTGAGCGGTTTACTTAGGCGCCTGGGAGGTTGTCTGTGTTTATTAGCTTAGATTATGTAATCTTTATGTTATCTTTTTGGCTTATATATAGCCCCAGTGCGAATCAAAACTGAATCTTTCGGTAGAGAGAAACGTCCAAAGCTGTTCCACACACCTTGGAGGAGGTTCTTTGGATGCTTAAGCTCTAATATACCAAGTT
This sequence comes from Vigna radiata var. radiata, assembly GCF_000741045.1. Classification (NCBI taxonomy): domain Eukaryota; kingdom Viridiplantae; phylum Streptophyta; class Magnoliopsida; order Fabales; family Fabaceae; genus Vigna; species Vigna radiata. The sequence goes on along the minus strand of NW_014543260.1, from coordinate 180,378 downwards.
TAGGGTTATTTCTTCCATTCTTTCATTATATCTCATCTATATTCACCATGATTATGGTGAACTAAACCCTAGGTTATTGGGGAACAATGTAATCTTTTGAAACTCGCTTATATCAAAACACTAGTGCAGCGAGGGGATATTACCGCGGTTATTTTTGACTATACGTCGCGGTTTACGAACCGCGGCATATTCAGTCACGGTAGTAAGTCAGAGACTTTAGGCCGCGGTTATAACCGCGGTAAAAAAGTTGGGGAATATGTCGCGGTTGTACAAGGAATCGCTGCCTAAACCCAATTTTTAAAAAAAGAAAAATTGTTCCAGTATATGCCGCGGTTGGAACAGCGGTAAAAGACACAGACATATGTCGCGGTTCTAGTACTAACCGCGGCCATATGTCTGTTTTTAAAAAATAAAAAAATAAAAAAACGAGAACTATATGTCGCGGTTGTGGTAACAACCACGACATATTCCCCTGCAGTTTTTTTAAAATTGCAGGTCTGTTTTTGTGATATCCACTATCACAAAAACAGACCTGCATATAAAAACATGTACACAAATTCAATTTCAACATAACAAACACATGTTCAAATGTATTTCAACATCAAATAAAGTACAAAGTCTAATAAAATACAATCTAATCAAGTGCAATGTTTAAATCTAATAACTAAGAGCTATTGTACAATCTAATTATATACTTCGCAACAGCGTTTCTCATGAATAATAGTGGCTTCTCAGGAACTGGTGTAGTAGTCTTGAATTTCTGCACAAGACAATTCATATTAATTAGTGTATATGAATTCTACATTTGGGAAAAAATCAAAATTTGTTAAAGTTATATATTACCGTTTCCCAGCGACTTGTGATGTGAGAACGAACAATATGGGTCATCCAATACATTACATAGTATATGCACTCATATGGCCTATTTTGTCTGTTACACTACAATATATCATCACAGTTGTAAATAGTTAGTGAATAACATTAAAATAAAACAACTATAA
>NW_014543260.1:177048-178437 GCF_000741045.1 Vigna radiata var. radiata | reverse complement strand
GGGGTCAGAAACTGGACCAACCAAAAATTTAGGCCAAGTGATAAACGACTTCAATACTTGTTCGACAATGAAAATCTCTTCTGTGGGCAGAGGAACCGAGGCATCTGGTATGATCATTTCGTCCACTGAGACCTTCACCTCATCCTCTAATAGTTGCATACCATGACATACAGTCGCTGACCTAAACACTATTCCACGAGCTACCAGGACCATCTCGGTATCCTCTAAAATGTATAGCAGACATGGACTACCATCGTCCATGTCATCCTTTGGGATGGCTGGTGCGGAACAACTTCCTTTCCCGCTTCTCCCTGTCAGAGTAAATGTTAGATTATACAAAAGATAGAAATAATTTCACATGAATGTTTATTAAGTTTACCTATGGGAGGGATAACAGGTTCCTGTACAGGAGATGGCACCGGGCGCATGCCATAGGTCTCAAACTGTTGCTGGAACATGGCGCTAAATTCAGCCCTCATCTCTAATCTAACCTCGGCCCTGATCTCCTCTCTAAGGTCTTCTCGGACTTTTTTTCTGATCTCTTCTGTCATCATTTCTCTTTGTGTTTCGCTGTATGCATATGAAGGCTGACGAGAAGAGCTCCCAAAATAATGTTTAATTCCTACTCCAAGACCTGCAGCACGTACACGTCCAGGTGCTCAGGTCGTCCAATCGCAGCAGCAAGAATATCCTGGCGACCCTCTGGAGTGAATTGACCTTGGGAGCTCTGCTCAACCAAGGCGTCCTGTAACATTACAAAACACCATTATTCTTTAAATAGTTTAATGTAGTATGTATAATGACAATACTTATTATTTTAGGAACAGTGATAACTTACAATTCTTTCAGAAATTTCTCGTGCAGAGTCGGAAGAGTAGGTGCCCGATGGTCTCATACGAGCCAAATTCCATTTTTGCTTGAGGATTTTCTCCTCAAGCTTCCTATACCCACCACGAGATAATAGGTGGGGGTTTTTGTTATGAGCACTTGTTCCTTGTGCTTTGCTTCTAATTACCTGTCACATACACATTAATTAATTATATCATATGATATATATTTGTTAATGAGGAATTGAATAATATCAACTATACTAACCTGCCATTCATCTGATATCCGACTCTCTTTAAAAAGTCGCCAAGTCTCCTCATCAATGGACTTATATAAAGTACATGGAGTCTTATGTTTAAGGTGTACAAAGATGTATCTTGATGTCAACTTACTTTTAAAGTTTCTGAAGTTTTCAGCAACAGTTGACAAACACTTATTTCTAAGTGTTGCAACATTTGGAATGTCAAATGTCAGCTAAAATAAACATAATAAAGTTGTATCAGTACAAAATTATCAATATAAACAAATTTTAATTCAAATGATATTAACTAACTTACCAAT
>NW_014543260.1:160505-174083 GCF_000741045.1 Vigna radiata var. radiata | reverse complement strand
ACATACAAAGGTGTTTCGGCATCAGTCGACATCGTCTCATACACATGAGCTTTGGCAAAATTTTCTACGCCAACATCGCAGATCATGTCCTCTAATTTGTCTTCATCCGGTCGATCTTCTTCCATGGTGGAATCAGTAACATTTTCAGTTTGCGAGTCAGTCGGAAAGTGCATTTCTTCGCCGTGCCATATCCATGTTGTATAGCATCTTAGGAAACCATCACAAATAAGATATTCTCTAATTTGAGTTGCGTTCAACTTTCTTCCATTCAAACAGTTCACACAAGGACATCTAAACTTCACTTCATCGTCACTTCTCCCCTCATTACGTTGCGCAAATTGTATAAATTCCTCTACACCTCTCTCATACTCAGCACTAATACATGGTAAATTAATCCAATTTCGATCCATATTCCTAAATATTACATAAAAAGATAAGCTACTGAAAATCAAACTTGCAATTTCATACATATCATTGAAACTTAGTGATTAATATTATAAGGTTTATAAATTCTATTAAAGATTAAATTCTAATAATTCTAATACTAATTGTTATTATGCAAATAGTAATAATTCTAAATTTTTTGTCTAAATTTTCTATGTCTACATTATCAAAACTATAGCAATTGTTAAAATGCAAAAACTACTAAGAAATCATGTTAAGAATGTAAAAGGGCATAAATACCTGGAATAGGACGGCGAAAAAGCTTGGTGTGGCAAAGAGGAATGGCACCGGAGAGGAATGACAAAGGCGTTTCAAATGATTTTGATCGGCTAAAACTGGTCCTTAACATTAAAAATGGCAAATGCACCGAACAATTTTGAGTTTAAACGACGAAAAAACGAGGAAAATGAGATGGGTGGTCCGCGGGAAGAAGAAGTTCTCTGAAACAGCGTTTGCGAAGTGGAGAAGATGAAAATTGTTCTGTTTTTTTTAACCTTCAGAAGAGAATTTGCCGCAGTTCTACACTTAACCGCAGCATATTCTCCTTTATACTGCGGTTCTACACTCAACCGCGGCCTATTCGTTTAAAAAAAATAATTCAAAATGGCATTTTTGAAATTTTTTTAAACTGATATGTCGCGGTTCAGCGCCCAACCGCGGCATATGCTCTGAAATTTTTAAAATTTACTCAGATCAGGGAATATGCCGCGGTTCTCTGACCAACCGCGGCCTATTCCCCAACGTTCAGAATCCCCCCAATTGCCTCCCAACTGCCTTTTGGGGAATGTCAGCAGGTAGTAGGGGGAATATGCCGCAATTCTCTGACCAACCGCGGCCTATTCCCCCTGTTACCTGCTGACATTCCCCATCAGTCAGCCCCTGCAATAAATTGACGGGGGAATATGCCGCGGTTCTCTGACCAATCGCAACATATTCCCCTGTGAATTTATTGCAGGGGCTGACTGATGGGGAATGTCAGGAGGTTACAGGGGTACATGTCGCGGTTCTCAGAGAACCGCGGCATATTCCCCTGTTATTAAATTTTTTTTCCTAACGTGGAGTCAAAGATGATGGCTGACTGGGGTATATGTCGCGGTTAAGTGGGGAACCGCGGCATATAAGTTCGATTTATTTACAAAACTGCCACCGCGCACCATTATGCTGCGGGTTCTGGTGAACCGTGGCATAATGTGCGCTGTATAATCCCTATTTTTTACTAGTGAAATTCTTATCTTCTTTATATGCTTGCATATGCTTATCTTTATCAATTGTTGGGTTCCTTACCTTTACTTAATGCTTTTATCGTTTAACTCATTCGGTAAATGTTGTTTGTCTTTATTGATACGGGAATGTACAATAATGTCATGAACTGGGGGGAATTCCTTGATTATGCTAATACCGCCTAGGAATAGGGGTAGGACGATCAATTGTATTTTGCTTCTGTTTATCATGCATTATTAATTACTAGGGGAGGCTAGGGATAGCAAGCCAATAATTAGTAATAGGCTCTTTTCGCCAAGGAATTGAGTTAAGGGTAGACCAAGAAAGTTTGCATGACAATATGATAAATAAGCGAATTAGATAAAAAAAAGTAGATATAAGAGGGTGGATGAGATGAAATTGTAAACCCCAACAACTCCATTCATTCATAGTTTCTTTAGCCAATTGATTCACTGCATTTGCATGTTTACTTTTGTTTTTGCATTCAAAACCCAAAATTAATTTCTTCTCAAGTCTTATGGGATTGGTTTACATGAAAAGTAAGGCCTAAGAGTCCTTTGGGAAACGATACTTGGACTTACCCATTTTATATTACTTGATAACGATCTGGTATACTTGCGAGGGACTTAACACTTTTATAGCGACAACACATCAAAAATATAAAACACCTCTTTAACCTTCTAATCAAAATATAGGCATATAACAAAGAAGAACAACAACAAGATGTCCTTTCTCCTACAGTCTTCAGCCCTTTGAAAAATCCTTAAAGTCCAGAACGTCGCATGTCCTCTTCTTGTAGTCACAACAGGGCAATACACCAATCTTTACAAGATTGAGAGAAAATTGATCACGAAAAAGTTTGTGCAAAGCCACGAGTTTTAATCGACTTACTTCATATTGAAGTCGACTTAAGACTATTGTTTTGCCACACAATTAAAGTTCAACAAAAGTGCATGTGGTTTTTCTTTTCTAAAACATTTGTCATGCAATCACAAATAAAGTCTCATTATATAACAAAGTAAATTGCAATGATCAATACAGAAACAACACAGACATGTCCTCATATGATCATAATCATAAAGACAATGAACATGTAACACATATACACATGTGTTATTAATTATGTGTTGTCATCATCAAAAACCAGAAGCTCAGAGATTGTAAGGTTCAGCAAAATTAATGCTCCTCCTATCAACAATCTCAATAGAAATTGTCTATCCAAACGTTATATTTCTATTAGATTCCTAAAAGACCTGATCCATGCAACATTATATAAGGTTTGAAGTGGGGAAAACCAAAGTTAATTGACATCAGAATCCTCCTTTTACGATGTCATATACTAATTGATGTCGAAATCTTGTTATTTCGACGTCTAAATTATTCCATTTATTTATAATAATGGCACCAGTCAATTTTAACATTGGTTTTTTTTCGTTTTTAACATTGAACACTAGACGTTGAAGCCCTTTTTTGTACTAGTGGTAATGTATTTTGTACAAAAGCATGCCACTTATCAAGTTTATCATAAGCGTTAAATATGTATGTAATCTCTTAATATTTGGTGAAAATTAGAATTAGTTTCTCTTCAAAATATTGGACCAATTTAGTTCTCCATCTTTTAGAATTGCATGAATTTAGTTCTGTAAACCAAATTTTATTAAATATATTTAATGTTTCAAATATATTTTCCAATTAACATTGAAGTAGAATTGTGTCAAACAGTGAAACAATTAAAATGTCATTTAACATAAATAAGTTTAAAGACATTGAATTAAAAAAATATATTTATTCATTTTGAAAGTTTGTGAATCAAAATATCAACTTTTGTCATAAATACGAAATTCTAATTTTTGACCAAGTTTAAGAATTATAAACCTATTTAATTCTAATAAAATTAAAAATTTATGTTAATATTATTTTTGAATTAGGTTAAAAATGAAATATTTTATTACGTATTTATGACACTAGTCGCAAAAAAAACTAAATTTGTTAAAATTTGAACAATCTAATCCAGTTTAAAGAACATAATACCTATACTAGACATAAGATCGTATTAAAAAGTATAAACAACATAGACATTACACCATATTAACAACTATTGCCTTGGGCTATGCTTAATAAATTATTTATGCTATGGTCTGAGTGTGTCATCTCATCACCAAAATTTGGGGGACAACGAATAATCATACTATTATGACAGATGGAAATTCAAGAACAAAAGAAGCAGAATGCGTCACTTTCTGGAGTACTGCATACATACTTTTATTTTATTTTTGTGTGTACAAATTATCATTCCATTTATTTTTGTTAGGTGTTATATGGCCCCTCTTGTTAACTTCACTTATAAATTATCCAGCCTCGTGCGTAACCATTGATAATTCCGCTGGATACATGGTACTAGTTTGGTGTGGTTTCATGATAGACTCACATATCTTCAATGATATGTACGGGAAAGGCTGTGTATGGGGAAAATTAAAGATTTAATAATTCATAAAAGTATTATTTATTATAATTTTTTTAAATAGGTTTTTTACTTATTTCTTGTTTAAGTTAATTTAGCTTTTAATTTTTAAAAATTAAAGTAATTAGATTTTTGTTGTTAGTTTTGTATTAGAGAGTATGTCACCTTGTTTTTTTTTTAAATATATTTAATTATTTAATTTTTATTTTTTCATTTTTTAAAAGAAAACATTACCACGTGTCAAATTGACATTGTACTATATGATAATGACAGTGTGACATGTCATTATCAAATCATATGTCATTACATTAATATCAATTTCGTTATTGTATTTTTATTTTGTTTCAATTTTATCCTTATATTTTTATTTTGTCTCAATTTATTCCTAATTTATCTATAAAATTAAACAATTTTACTCTTCCTCAAATTTAAACAAAATTTAATTGGTATATAAATCTTTATAAATATTTTTATTAAAATTGATATTTTTATTTAATATTTTTAACAACATTAAGTTTACTTATATTTATATTTAGTTAATTATATAAATGTTAACTAATGACATTAAATTTATTTTTTTAAATAAAAAATTGGATAAAATTTCATGAAAATTCTAATTAATGTGGAAGATTGTGGGAAGAAGAAACCATTTTTAATGATTGTTTCCATGAAAATTTTTTCAAATTTTTTATTTAAAAAAGAGTGAAATTTTATATCAATGACATGGAATTTCATTTTCACATCTATGAAAAATTAATGACATGAAATTTTATTTTCTTAAAATAAAAAATTAAAGAAAATTTCATGAAAATAATGTCATTGTTTTTTAAATAACATAATTAACATTTATATAATAAATATAAATATAAATAAACTTAATCTTGTTAAAATATTTAATAAAAATATCAATTTTATTAAAAATATTTGTAAAGATTTATATATAAATTATATTTTGTTTGAATTTAGGAAGAGAAGAAATTGTTTAATTTTTATAAAATTAAGATTAAATTGAGATAAAATAAAAATTCAAAGATCAAATTGAAACAAAATAAAAATACAAACACCAAATTGAAACTAATGTAATGACACATGACACTTTCAAAATCACATCACACTCTCATTGTTACATGGCATAATGTTAACTTGCCACATAACAATTTTTAAAAAATAAAAAAATAATTCAAAAATTAAAAAAATAATCAAAAACTGACACGGGACACTCTAATTAATGGTGTTAGTATGAAACTAATTGCAATGACCTAATTGTTTCAATTTTTAAAAAATAGACACTTAATTAAAAAAAAAATAAGTGAAGAACCTATTGAAAAGAAATAGAAAAAAAAAATTAAATGATTAAACCAAAATTAAATTACTGCATATAGTTTATCTTCACTAAAAACTAAAATGTTCATTAATTTCTCACTATCTAAAATCTTAATATATGTCATCAAGTAAATAATAAAGCACATAATATCCTCTTTCGTAGATAAGTTTCCTTCTATATATTGTGATTATCATGACAACAATATGTATCTTTCGTTTCACACCAATAAAGGACCACAATCTAATCTTGTTTTAAGGCATTGCACTTTATAAATAGAACCAAATTTAATTTTTTATTATTCTTGATCTCTTATAGGTTTTGTACATTTTAAAATATTGAAGATAATCCTTATTACAATTTATCAATAATGTATATTTTCATTTATAATTTAGAATAATTGTTTATATGTTCATAATATTTAGGCATCACATGGTTTAAAAAAAACATAAACATCTAGTATATGGTAGACATCATATTCTAAAATTAGTTATATTAGAAGTCTCTTATATCATTTTATAATTATATCTTATCGAATTAAGTTAGACTTAAAGTCTATTATAAATATTTATAAATATAGTATTAGAATTATCAATATATACATATCTTTAATACGTATATATTTTGGTCTGAGGTGGTGTTCAAACTATGTTAAGATCACTATAGCAACCACCTATATTAAAATTAAAAAGCATCACTGAAGAAGTTAATGGAGCCAAACTCATTCAACGTGATGATTTGCATACCAATGAGTGGCTCAAACAGTGTTTTTATATTGTAGGTAATCAAGTTTATAATGAAATTAATTACATAGTCTTCTACAGTTCTCACAATATTTTTGTTAATTAACGATTTGCGAAACAACAGACGGTAAGAAAGAAACATGTCTTCAAAGTATTGAGGCCATTGAAGAAGAGAAAAAAATAAGCAAAATGATATTTCAACACCACATTTTGACACCATTTTGACATCAGCCAGGTGTCAAAATGTGGTTGGGTGATGTGAAATTAAAAAAAAAAAACTGATGAGAGGAAGATGCAAGGGCATATTTGGAAAGAAAAAACCAAAATTTGATTTCGCGGTTTGTTTTCATTCGTGGAAGACATTCTTTGTTTCCTTAAGCTCTCTTTCGTTCTCTCGGAAGCCAGTGCTCTCTCTTTCGTTTTCTTGGCGATTCTCCGTTGAACTCGCCCATTGCGCTCTTTCTCGCTTTAAAGCATCGTTGTCCAACAAAGTGGTAAAGCCCTCTCTCTTTGACGCTCATCTCTGTGTTGTGACGCATTAATGAGCAGCGGAGCAGGTCAAGTAGTCTGTGTCACCGGCGCTTCCGGTTATATCATTTCCTGGCTCGTTAAGCTTCTTCTCGAATGCGGTTACACCGTTAAGGCCACTATCCGCGACCCAAGTATGTGTCTTTATTGTTCTGTTTTCGTCAGTGATTATTCGTAGTGATGGTGTTGCATTACTATTTCGAAAACTAAAATTAGATCTGTTAGGGTCAAGATTACTGGTTTTATTAGTAATCTAGGGTTTAGTTTTGTTCATCTTTTTGTTCTGGAATACTTTTCATCAAAAAGATTATGAAATGCATATCTGTCTTCTTCTCTTTTCTTCTCTCGTTTGCCATATTCAGTATAATGTGTGATGTGCAGATGATCCCAGAATGGTGGATCACTTGCTTAACCTTGATGGTGCGAAAGAAAGATTGCATCTCTTCAAGGCGAATCTTCTAGAAGAAGGTTCCTTTGACTCTGTCGTTCAAGGTTGTCACATTGTCTTTCATATTGCTTCTTCCTTTTTTAACAATCCCAATGATCCGCAGGTTTGTTTCAATTGAAGTTGGATTTGTTCATTTTTCTTTTATCCATGGTTGTATAATAATTTGTTTTTACTTTAATGTTTCAGACTGAGTTGTTGGATCCAGTTGTGTAGGGGACTCTGAATGTTCTGAGATTGTGTGTTTATAACACCATTGATGGAAAACTCAACATAGTATTTCACAAGGACACAATCAATAACTTTCAGCTGAGAATGTCTTCTATTCTTTGCTTTCNAAAGCATCTAACAACACAAAAAAGCTTTTCACAATATGGCTAATGTTTTATCTATTAAGTTTGATGTTATAGCCAATGGTTTAAAATCTAAAATAGAGGTGGATAGCGACAACTCAAAAATCTTGTAGGGAAAGTAGTAGGTTTCTCAAACAAAGCATACAAGTAAACACCAACAATTATTTAGCTTCATCCCATTTGCAGACTAGATTTTGCTTCATATGATTAATTAGGTTTTTTGTAATTTTGATATTATGCACTCATTTTTGACTTATTGTCATGTGTAGCTACACTACACTACTAAACAATTTAATCTGCTTGTCTCGTTATGTTCATATAATAGTTGTTATCTTATATGCATTACACAAAAAGTATTGCACTGTAATACTTACATTCATTCAAATATCAACAAAGTGTTATAATATGTCATGCATATTATGTTACCTTGTTCTTCTCACTTTTTTGCTATTTCCTATTTATGTTTTAGTTATGGTATGTCCTTTCAAAGACTTTGGCCGAAGATGCTCCCTGAAAATTTGTAAAAGAAAACAGTATTGACATGGTTTCAATGAACCCGACATTGGTTATTGGACCTCTCTTGCAACCAGAGTTTAACATTAGTGCCACTATGATTTTAAATTTAGTTAATGGTAATTACTGTTTACATTGTGCTCTAAAATTTCTATTATTTTATTTGGCTGCAGCTTGATTACACAATGTAGTTTTTTGGAACTCAAACGTTGTATGAATCAATTAAAATGAAAAGGAAATATAAAATAATGAAAGAGCAACTAAAATGGAACAAGAGAAGGAGGGTTAATGATATTTTATGATTTTTCAACTCAAACTATGTTATGCTATTTTGCTGTACTATTCTTAGACAATTGAAAAAACAGTTCCATCTCCTTGATACAGGTGCGGAAACATTTAAAAATGATTGTTTTAGATGGGTGGATGTGAGAGATGTTGCAATTGCCCATATTCTAGCATATGAGAATGCTTAAGCTAATGGAAGATATTTACTAGTTGAAAGAGTGGTACACTACTCAAACGTTGTGAAGATTTTACGAGATTTATACCAACATTGCAACTTCCAGAAAAGTGAGTATATATATTTTGATATTATCATCAAAATAGCGTACATTTATATATAAAAGGTGAATTTGATTTAGGGTCTAATTTTGTTTTTCCATTAGTTCTTAGAATAAAAAAGGACTGATTAATGTATTAAGTTTTTAATTGGACAATTATAGAACAGGACAATGTAATTATACCTATTTCGTTCAATATATAAAAGATGCATGATTGGTCCCATGAAGTTTTGTAATTTATAATTTTGCAATTTTATAGGCTATGTTAATGAAGTGGTTTACATTATGAATTTGTGCAAGGGTGTAGAGATAGGAAAAGGATTGACAAATTTGTGGTATGATAGCACATTGTATGTTTTTGAATAATTTTGTTTATTTGATGTGATGATGTTTTTTTAACTGGTTAATGAACTTCTTTGGCAGGGTGAAAATATGGCCAAATTCTTTTGCATGTTGTACGATAGACCCGAAGGGAGTATTGGTTCTCTGTCTGTTCAACAATCAAATATCTCATCCCAACCGAACTTGTAAGTTGTTTTAATAATTTGATTTAAATATTTGGTTATTTCATTATTGTTTCTTGTGATAAGTGATATATGTTTTGGTTCTATTATTTAAGATATGATTGTGGAGTCATCATGTTAAAAGTTATGGAAATTTGGGATGGAGAGGACAAATACAACGGCAAGAGCATGCCAAAGTATACGAATGTAAGTATGAATTTCATTATTAGCAATATTTCATGATGTTGTTAATTATATCTAAAGTAAAATATATTTTGCTTTAGGCAGAGCTGCGTTAAATTAGAAAGAACTATGTAAAGGATTGGATCCTTGACATCAATAACATTAGAATATTGGAAGCGCTAGCTCTATATGGGTTGTTGTAGGATTGAATAGATATGCAAAAGTTTTATATGTAATTAGAGCAGCAATGATATATGTATATATGTATACATATTATATTGTAATATGTACATATTTATAAGAACAATGATATATGTATACAAATTGTTATTTAAATTACATACTATTTATATGCAATGAATATGATATCCAATGTTTATTTGTTTATGTTGTTTTTGTATTAATTATAAATTGAAGCGCGATATTAATAATTCCTTTTAATAAACGCAATAGTTGTCCAATTGAAGTGAATGACTGCTTCCAATATGCAAGTTTGGGTGCCCAAACGTGATTCATCACACCCAACACACACCTAAACAACAAAAACAGGATACAACACTTCAAACTTTGCAAAAAATTTGACAATTCACATAGTGGTCCCTTATGTACAAAAAAATGGCTCCTGCAGTACAACTTTCTGTACAAAACCCCAATTTTGTGCGCATAAACGTTTACACACCTCCTGTAAACGTTTACCAGTGCATTTTTTAGTGCACTTGATTCAGGACTTCAACCAACTACTTGTAGTCAACATAATTGCTTCCTATATGCAAGTTGGGGTGCCCAAACGTGATTCATCACACCCAAGACACACCTAAACAACAAAAATAGGACACAACACTTCAAACTTTGCAAAAAATTTGACAATTCCCATAGTGGTCCCCTATGTACAAAAAATTGGCTCTTGCAGTACAACTTTCTGTACAAAACCCAAATTTTATGCACGTAAACGTTTACAGTGTTCTTGTAATCGATTACAATGGCCAAAAATCCCTAAACTTGATTACCAATTCATAATTTGAAAGGTCTTTGAGTATAGATTCCAACAAAACAAGAATCAACTCATTTGGAGTTTGGTGGACAAAGTTATGGGCACCCAAGGTTCATGGAATGTGTCCTTGTTAGTCACTTGAGCAGCTTAAGTGAAAAGAGGCCATTGTAAACGTTTACAGGGTAGTGTAAACGTTTACACGAGAGTTTTTGTGATTTTGTACAGAAAGTTCTTCACAGGGATCCACTTTTTTGAACACAGGGGACCAACTTTGTTTTTTTAATTTTTTCACATGAGGACATTCTTTGTTATTGGGAATGGTTGGTAAAGTGTGTTAAGAGTGTTGGAGGTCATGTTTGGGCACCCAAGGTTCATGGAATGTGTCCTTGCTAGTCACTTGAGCAGCTTAAGTGAAAAGAGGCCATTGTAAACGTTTACAGGGCAGTGTAAACGTTTACACGAGAGTTTTTGTCAATTTGTACAAAATGTTCTTCACAGGGATCCACTTTTTTGAACACAGGAGACCAACTTTGTTTTTTTTTTTTTTCACATAAGGACATTCTTTGTTATTGTGAATGGTTGGTAAAGTGTGTTAGGAGTGTTGGAGGTCATGTTTGGGCACCCAAGGTTCATGGAATGTGTCCTTCTTAGTCACTTGAGCAGCTTAAGTTAAAAGAGGCCATTGTAAAAGTTTACAGGGCAGTGTACGTTTACACGAGAGTTTTTGTCAATTTGTACATAAAGTTCTTCATAGGGATCCACTTTTTTGAACACAGGGGACCAACTTTGTTTTGTTTTTATTTTTTCACATGAGGACATTCTTTGTTATTGGGAATGGTTGGTAAAGTGTGTTAGGAGTGTTGGGGACCAATTTTTTTACCATTTTCTTCTTCCAGGAAAATACATTGCAGGATGCCACAAGACCTCTAGACTTTGCCCAAATCGGATCACAATCTTTCCAATCTTACCAAGTATCACAAGAGTCACAAACGACGCTTTCTGGATTTATGTCTTTGTTAAATGTTGTACATAACAACTGTGATGAAAATATTGTTTGATGACAATACATACTTACGTGTACTTATGTACGTGTACAATTATATATGTGTGTTTGTAGAATTTAATTTTGTTTGCAATTTATGTTGCTGCAATTTTTGTGTCAAAATCACTGATTGGGGTAATTTATGTCATTATAATCGTTTACGTTATTTGTGTAAACGATTACAATAACTGCACCCCTCATTTAAATGCTCTGTTATGAATGTGTTGCTGCCACGTCCCTCACCTTAGGCATCTTTCTTCTTCCATTGAGGTACCTACGTGCCCCCAATTAAAATCCGTAATCAATAACATTGCATACCCACGTCCCCCATTTCACGAACCCTCTTCAATAACATTGCAAACCCACCTTCACCATTTCGAAACAAAGGAATCACACAACCACACCAAGATCGACGAGATGAAACGCCAACACCAACAACGAAGAACGATGTAACCAACGAAGGGATGGGAAGAACGAACCCCAACCGCACCGGAATCAAAATAAAAGAGATGGAGAAATCGAAATATTGCAAGAACGGAGATGGCGACAGTGAGACAGAGTGAGAAGGTCAAATGAGATGAAAGAGAACGTTGAAGTGCCTATGAAACAGGTCAAGGGCAAAACGGGAAGGGAAATTTTCAAATCTGAACCTCTACAGTGACGTCATAAATTGGATTTTTAAAATTTAAAAAAAAACAACCAATCACCTACAGACACCTGGCAGTGTCAAAATGGTGTTAATATTTTGGTGTCAAAATATCGGGACACAACAATTGCGTTCAACATCTACGGCCCAAAAATCGAGGATAAATATAATATTTTGGAAAACCTTCTTTTAACAACATATTTTTAACAATTTTTTTTATAACGTATAGGTGACAGTTTGTGATTGGTTTATTTTAAATATATTTTCAAACATAAATTCAAATAGATCAATAAAACGATGACACGTGTTTCCGTTATAAAAAAAAAAATTCAAAAGGTGTTCATCTTAATATTTTTCATCTAACTTTTGAAGCCACTGAAGAGGATGATGGTAGTACTGAAATGAAATGGAGTTATGAGAGGGTGAGGAAGGATGTTCGTCCCCGATATCTGTACTTTAGAATTATACGACCGTGTCACTAAAGATGTCGATGCTCATATTTTCAGGGATTAAAAGAAATGGCAGAAAGTAAGAGTTGAAAGATGGGAGAGATCAAATATAATGCTCAGTCGTTACCAACATCCAACATCCACCACTCAGTCGTTACCTTTCATCTTCTTCGACAACTGTGGGTGCAATAGGAATCACTCTGTAGAGTAATCTCAATCCGCTTTTTAATTGGGTAATGTGTACCTTTTAGTTTGGGTTCATTTTTCGAATCTGCACGATGCTTGAAATATGAAGGCTGGTTCAGTGAATTTTGAATATGGTTTTTTAATGTACTTTATGCCTTTTGTAGTAGCTTTTCCAGTGTTCTCTGTTTCTCCCCAATTACATTTATAGTAAGCCTGTTCAGTTTCTATGGTGCAGGGTTGAAATGGACGACAAGAAGCTTGCTCGCTTTGTGTGCCATGTTGATAAGGATAACAATGGAATAAACACATTGAACAGTAGTAGAGTGATTTTCTTCTCACTTCAATTTTTTTTTTCTACTATTGTGGCTACATTATTTTATACTATTGTGGCTACATTTTAGTTCACAATCTCAGCACATTTAAGTGGATGGTCGTGTTGTTAACAAAGAATTATTACAAGTTTTTTTTTATATATTGAAAAATATTTATATGCATATATAAGTAGTTTTTAATATATAGCAAAAAAATGTATTCCTATTTGTAAGTGTATCATGGAAACTTTTAATTTTGTTTTTTAAATTTATTCTTTTAAAGCTCCTAACACCGCCCGGTGGTGAGTTGAAGAGTCGACGCACCGCCCGGCGGCAACTTACACCGTTGGGCGGTCCAGGGCGAGGAGCAGCACCTGGCGTTGGTGCTGGGCGGTTTTGAGGGAAACCGTCGGGCGATAGACCCCACCGCCGGGGGTTTTGCGGTTTGTGGGAAACCGCCGGGCGCCATACTTGTTCCGTCGGGCGGTGGTCCGTTGGGCTTGGGCCTGTTTTTTGTTGCGCTCTTCACCTATAAATAGCCCTATTGCGAGTTGAGATGTATTTTTTTGACAAGGGAGGACGGCCAGACCTAAATTTGCTCTCTAGAGAGGATCTCTTGGATGCTTAGGCTCCTTTTCATCTTTTCTAGGGTTTGCTTTTCCATTCTTCTTCCATTTT
>NW_014543260.1:151368-160160 GCF_000741045.1 Vigna radiata var. radiata | reverse complement strand
TGTCATGAACTGGTGAGTAATTTCTTGATTCTGCAATATCACCTGGGGATAGGGGTATGACGATCAATTACATTTAACTTCTACTCTATAATGTTGTATTAATTGCTAGGGGAGGCTAGGGATAACAAGCCAGTAATTAGTATTAGGCTCTTTTCACCGAGGGATTGGGTTAAGGGTAGGCTAAGAAAGTTGCATGACAATTAATTAATCAAACTAATAATTCAAGAGGAGTAGATAAAAGAGAGAGGATTAGATGAAATTGTAAACCCCCAACAACTCCATTCATCCATTGTTTTCTTTCGTCAATTGAATCAATCTCTTTTGCATGTTAATATTTTTGTTCTCAAATCAAATTAATTATTTTTATTTCCAAGTCTTATTATTTTAATTCACGTGAACGAGAAAGTCTTTCGAGTCTCTTGAGAAGATCGATATTGGGTTTTACCAATTATATTACTTGAACGATTTGGTACGCTTGCCAATCCGTCAACAGCCTACAGCTCTATATCCTCCGTAACTCCTTCCCCTTTCCTCGAGAGGGCATCAGCCACCTTGTTTGAACTCCCCACCTTGTATATAATGTCAAAATCATAACCCATAAGTTTAGCTATCCAATTCTGCTAGTTGTGGGTTGTGATTCGTTGTTCCAGCAGGTATTTCAAACTACGTTGATCTGTATATACAACAAATCACCTTCCCAATAAGTAGGGCCTCCAGTTTTGAATGGCCATTACCAAAGCCATAAGTTCCTTTTCATATACTGACTTACTCAGAGATCCCACCGATAAAGCTCTACTAAAGAAAGCAATAGGCTTTTTGTTCTGCATGAGTACCGCTGCCACGCCTATTCCTGAGGCATCACATTCCAGCTCAAATTCATGGGAAAAATCTGGAAGAGTCAAAACTGGTGGAGTGGTTATGGCTGTTTTCAAGTCCTCCATGGCTGCTTGTGTTGTTGGTGACCACTCAAAACTCCCCTTTTTTAGCAAGTCTGCCAACGGTTTGGCCATTTTCCCATATCCCTTCACAAATCGACGATAATAACCCGTGAGGCCTAGAAACCCCCTCAAAGCCTTTAAATTCCTTGGTTCTCCCCAATCCAACACCGCCAGCACCTTCTCCTTGTCCATATCCACTCCTCTTTCAGATATTATGTGTCCTGAGTAGCCAATTTGTTGCTTCCCAAACTCACATTTACCTTGGTTGGCTACCCATTTCTGTTGTCCAAGTAACTCCAACACCGAGCCTAGCTGTTCAAGGTGATCTCCCCACGTCTGACTATATACGAGGATATCATCGAAAAAAACTAATACAAATCTCCTGAGGAAGGGCTGCAGCAGGTTGTTCATTGCGTTTTGGAAAGTTGCTAGGGCATTGGTGAGTCCGAAGGGCATCACCAAAAATTCAAAGTGACCCTAATGGGTGCGGAACGCCGTTTTGGGAATATCTTCCTCTCCCATTATAATTTGATGATACCCGACCTTCAAATCTATCTTAGAAAAGTATTTGGCACCATGCAGCTCGTCCAACAACTCCTCTATCACAGGCATGGGATATTTATCGGGGACAGTTACCTTGTTAAGTGCTCGGTAATCGACGCAGAATCGCCAGCTACCATTCTTCTTTTTCACTAGGATAACTGGACTGGAGTATGGGCTTCTGCTGGGACGAATAATCCCCACCTTCAACGTATCTGCAATTTGCTTCTCTATCTCTTCCTTCATGAAATAAGGATATTTGTATGGCCTCACGTTGACGGGGTCTTCACCCTTTTTAAGGAGAATCCGATGCTCCAAATCACGTATTGGAGGCAAGCCTTTTCGCTCCTAAAATACCTTGTAGTGGGTCTGTAACACATCCTTCAATTCGGTGTGTTGCTCACCCGTGAGCTCTCCTGGACACGTGTCATCCCTCTGCTTTTCCAGCTGCCTCACTTCCCACACAAGGAACCATGAGTCAGCATCCACTACCTTCTTCAGCTCCTAGGGTTCCACCAGCTGTCGGGCCAGAGCCGAGTCCTCCTGCACTTTAATCCTCTTGCCTCCCATGGTATATATCATAGACATCTCCCTCCAATTGATAGTCACTTCTCCCAACATTCCCAACCATGCAATTCCCAAAATCACGTCTACCCGCATAGCTCGAAGATGTAAAAGTTTACCACCATTGTAGCTTCCCCCATGTTGATCGGTACCCTATCACAACGCCCTCTCGACATCCTCCGCCGGTCGTCCCCAAGACTCACCACGTATGGCGCCGTATCCGTCATCGGAAGTCCCATCTCCTCTGCCACCTGTCGGCTCACGAAATTATGGCTGCCCCCACTATCAATGAGGATTAACACCGGCTTCTCTCCGATTCTCCCTGCGAGCTTCATGGTCGTCTACGACGTCATCCCTTCCGCCGAGCATGCCGACAGTTCCATGCAACCCCCCTCTTGGGATCCTTCTTCGATACCCACTTCATCCTCGTCTTCTGCCAATAAGGGCACTCTCAACCCTTTCTCCGAGCAGCGGTGTCCGGGTGCGAAGGGGTCGCCGCACCGGAAGCATCGTCCCTCCTCTCCGATAGGGCAAATTGCAGACCAGTCTTCCCCGATTATCACCTCCCCCAGTATTACTACCTCTATTGCCTGCCGCCGGTAACAACCCTTCTCTTCGATTCGCAGCACTCCCATCCACGCCTCCCGACCTATTAACAATGGGTCGTTCCGATTCTCCGCGAATCACTGTCGCAATCCTCCCCCATTCGCTCTGAAGCCATTCCAACCTCCTCCCTGCGTTCGTGTCATCACGTCCTCCACATCTCTCGCAACCCTGATCGCCTCTTCTAATTCCGCGAGGGCCTGGATGCGTACATGGCCCTTGATCACTTCCTTCAGCCGCGCCAAAAAAAAATCCCAGTGTTAACTCCTCCGTCAATCCTTGCGTCTGCCCCAACAATACATCAAAATTTCTAGTAAATTCCTCCACCGAACCTTCTTGGCGTAAAGTTGATAATTGTTCGTACACTGTGCCCCGAAACCCACCTCCAAAGCGATTGATCAGTGATGCCTTTAATCCCGTCCAAGACCGATTCTTGGTTTTGTCTTTCCAAATC
The DNA here is from genome assembly GCF_000741045.1 of Vigna radiata var. radiata. Classification (NCBI taxonomy): domain Eukaryota; kingdom Viridiplantae; phylum Streptophyta; class Magnoliopsida; order Fabales; family Fabaceae; genus Vigna; species Vigna radiata. The sequence continues at coordinate 157,061 of NW_014543260.1, read as the reverse complement.
TTGAACCAGTAGCTCGCACTACCCTCCATGCTGATATACGAAAGTTCAACTTTATCATCATCAGCCACTTTCTGAATATCAAAAAAACGTTCAGCCCGATTGATCCAACTGTGCGGATCTTCCCCATCAAACCCAGGTAATTCCACCTTCTTCCTCCAATTATGATGCACTCCCCCACTATCGCAATGCTCTTGCTTGTCATTTCCCGACATACTTCCCTTTTCCGACCCTCCTCCATGATGATTCAGGCCTCCGCTCATCATCCTCATCATCTATTGAAGGTCCCGCCTTATTGCCGCTATTTCCTCTTTAATTCCCCCCACCGTTATCTCCAGGTTATCCAATCTATCTTTCGATGATTGTCCGTCCATCGCTGATTCTCTCCTCCTTTTGGATTTGGCAGGTCAGACCAAATGATAGGTTCTTTATCCAAGAACCTATGAAGAACTGACTCCTCACTAGTCAAACACACACACCGACAAAGAAATGATTCTTTTATTCACTTTCAATCAACAGAAAGAATACAGAGAGCTTAACCTCTCCCCCTCAGGACAATGGGTCCTGATCAACAATTCAATAAAAGCCAAAAGATCCCCCACTCCAAGCTAATTACAACTATTTATACAAGTTCAGAAGTCTTTCCCCATTTCCCCCAACTGCCCAAGTAGTTAGACCAACTAACTATGTTTCTTTCTTCTCTCATAGACTAATAACGGTCTAACAAAGTATGAGTTTAAGGGGTATTGGGTTGTTTAGTGGTTTTTCTTGGACTGTTATTGTCTGTGAATGTATATGGAATGGTTTCATGCGATTTTTGACAATTTTTTGGGTTGTTTGTGGTCTTTTGAAGTATAATTAATATTATATATATATGTTGTATGCAATGTAAAAGTGAAAGTATGGTTGATGGACGTAATTCCATGATCCTCAATGGAGGTTACATGGTGGTGCCCTATATGGTTAATGGATGTAATTCCATGATCCTCGAGGGAGGTTACATAGTGGTGCCCTATATGGTTAATGGACGTAATTCCATGGCCTCAAGGAGAGGATTGATGGTGGTGCCCTATAAGTATTGAATGTAATTCCATGCCCTCAAGGAGAGGGTTCATGTGTGTCACAATCGGGATCGCGACAGGACGACGATCCAAAAAGAAAACGGGTTTGAAAAAGAGATTTGCAGTTGCCACCATAGTTTATTCTAGAAAACTACAGAAAAACCATAAAATGATAAAGCTTGGACTACGAAAACCAGATTTTGGGTTCGGGAGTCAGTTACGTGTAGGGAAGGTATCAGCACCCTACAACGTCTGCCCTAAGACAATACCTTTAATTAAATACGCGAATAAATATGTGGTTTGCAAAAGGTTTAACTAGCCCAAAAACCAAAATTCTAAAGGAACAAAATATATTTTTTTTTATTTTTTTGTGCCCGACAAGGATTATCCTTGCTCCTACGTATTCTCGAAATGAGAAATCAGGGTTACGTAGTTCTACCTGAAAAATTGTTTGTTTGTTTGAAAATGTTTTTAGTTTTTGAAGATTTCATATTTTTTTGATATTTTTTTTTATATATAAAAAAGGGGAAAGGTTTTTAGCAGAAGGCCGACAGAATGGTCGCACATGTGCTTAAACCTTTTAAAATAAATTTTTGTTGATTTTTTTAAAGAAGAAGAAAAAGGTTTTCAGCACAAAGCCTACGGAATGGTCGCACGTGTACTTAAACCTTTTAAAATAAATTTTTGTTGATTTTTTTGAAAGAAGAAGAGAAACGTTTTCAGCACAAAGCCGACAGAATGGTCGCACGTGTGCTTTAACCTTTTAAAACATTTTTTTTATTGCTTTTAATATTTACTTAAAAGTAGAGAAAATAAAATAAATAGATAAATAACTAAATGAAAATAAAAAGTAGAAATAAAATAAAATAAAAACATAAATGATAAGAAAAAAACAAAATAATAAGTAAAAAAAAGATATGGGGTGCTTAGATAAGAAGAGGGTTGCCTAAATCATTTTTCCTTTTTAAAATAAACGAACTAGGCCTGAGCCCAAGGGGAAAGGGGGTGTGATTTAGTAGAAATAGGGGTGCAGGGGAAAGGAAAACTTTTTAGGCAGAATGGGTTGCAACATGGAAGCAAAGGGGGTGCAGAATAATATTTTGTTTTCTTTCTAGACATGGCCCAGCCTTGGCCCAAGTACCCCAAGATTAGAAATTCTTTGGTGGTTCAGATTGCTTCCTCTCATTCCCATCATTTGTACTTCACTCTCAACTCCAAGCTTCAGAGGTTCTAGGTCTCCCTCTCTCGCACTTCGTCACTCACACACCTGACTGGCCATCGCGGGCCGCCGCCTTCTACCTCCGCAACCAGAGTCAGCCGTCAAGATTGTCGTCGACCGCCATCAACCCCATCGTTCTTCCTTTTTCGTGTCCGAGGGAGGAACTCGCCTCTCACCTTGCGACGTTGCCGCTGTCCTTGCCGGAGATGCTTCCCCACCGGCGCCTCAAGTGTCGTTCTCTTCCTTCTCTGTTCTTTCTTTTCCCTCAAACTCCAGGTGCCTCTAGCAGCACCGTCGCCGGTGTCGGGGAACTAAATGCGTTTTCCTCTCTTCTCATTTTTGAATGCCACTTATAGATTAGTTTCTTCTATTGTTTGATGTTTTATGTACCGAGATTGGGAATGATGAGTGTGTGTTGGGTGTTGGAAATTGGTCTTTGTTCTTGATGATTGGATTTTGTTTCTGTGGCTTTGTGCAGTGCAGGTTGAGGATGATGGTGTGATGCGTGAGTTGGGGTGGAAGTTCTAATGGGGTGGTTTTGGTGTCTTCCTTTTTCTGTTGTGTTTCTCTAGTGAGAAGCTTGAAAGCAAAGGGAATGGATTAAAAGCAGAAAGAGTTTTCATGGTTTCATTGTGCTCAGGGGAATGGGATGAAGGTGTATCTGCAGGGGTTACCGAAACTTGGACTGCGATGCAAGACATTAATTGGTAGGTTTGGGATATGCAAAGAGAGCACTGGTCTTTAATTGTTCATAGGTTTAGGATATGCAAGAATAACAATGGCCTAATGGGTGAAAATGGTGAAGCTTGCTTCTATTGTTGGGAGGGAGGCATAACAAATAGTGTATAGAAGCACATCATGTATATTCAATATGATTACATGTTCGAGTAAACAAAGTCGTATAATGTCCGAGCGAAGAAGCTGAGGTGAACTTACCTTCTACGTTTACGTCTTCCTTTCGTAAGTTCTAGTACCCTTTTTCGTGTGATTAAAATTTACTTCTTTTCCTCAGCGACCTTGGTATTAGACTAAAGAAACATGTTTTTTAGTAAGTACAAGGGAGAGTGGCAATGGGAAAACAAAAAATGGCTTCTGTTTGATGATGGAGACGAATGATCAATAATGGTCGTGAATGCTCTTTGCTTGTGATGGTGAGGTGAATCTGTTGAGTAGTGAGTGATTAGCGGAGTAGTCCCCTCCATATCACTCTTCCAGCTGTCTTTGAGGACCAATTTCCCCTCCCAAGAACGCTCCCCTCTCTGATTTCTTTATTTCTGTATGATCAGTCCGCATCTCTTAGGATTTCTTGTTTGTCTTTTTTTTTCATGTTTTTCCTGTGTCAGATGGCATAAGCTCCTTCAAAACCCTTCCCCTTTGATGTATCCATGTAGTCCTTCACAGGAAATTTTAGGAAGAGGAACCAGGCTTTTTGTTACTGCCATTGTAAATGTACATTTTGAGTATTGCTTTTGTCAATTGTCGTTGTTGCCTTTCGTCTGCACTGATGCTTACTGTTTTACGTTACAGAAGGGGTTGACCTTGGGCCCTTTTTTTTGTTTTCTCTTTTATCTTCTTTTTCCATTTTTTTCTTTTTCATTTTCCTTTTTTTTAAGATTAAATAAAATAAAGTGAAATAACTAATATAAAAAATAGTAAAATTAAAACATGATCTAAAATAAAAATAAAATAAAATGAAAGAAAATGACATAAAATAAAATAAGATAAAAAAATAAAATAAAATAAAAAAATTATTATTCAATCAATCCGGACGAAATTGGGTGTTGACAATGTGGTGCCCTTATTGTTTTAGAATGACTTGCATGGTAACTCAGTCTTGGGACTTATCCTGAAACTACAATGGTCAATCATTCTCAAGTAGAGAGGATTGAACCATGTCGTGAGTAGTAGCAGGAGGTCTTAATCTTGGAGGCTTCCAGTATGCTCCAAAGCGCGGTATAGACTAACCTTGTGAATGTGGTAGGGTGAAACCCATTGACAACGGCTTTGCAAAGCAGTAGAGGTAACCACAACTGCATGATCCGCCATAGCTCGGCAATCATTTTAAGTCCGGACGATTCAAGTTGTGTTATGTGATTTAGTATATGTGAACTAAATGTGTCTGTTGTGTGTGATTGCTATAACATGATTTTTGTATATCTAGCTCACCCTTGCTTCTGTGTTTGTTTGTGTATTGTTTTCTTTTTTTTTTTGCGATGATCACCTTAATGGTGTGAGTTTAGGGATGCAATCTTTTCAGTTGGCTAAGCGGAGATTTAGATAAAGTTTTTGAAGTGTAAATTGTACTTTTGGTTCCTCGTGTGAAAAATTTTATTCTTCGCAAATCTATAATTGTTGTATCATTATCTATGTAATGTTCATTTTAGTAGTTTCATATTACTAAATTGAGATGTCACAGTTGCGATTTTGTTTTAATTTTTTACTGAAATTTTTTTTATCAATAATGAACAATGAAATACATGACGAAAGATCTGGGTGCCAACAAAACGTACAAATAATTAAAATAGAATATAACTACATACACCTAACTTTCATACCACGTTTATGTTCCAGACACGATATACGGTGATTTAACAATGTCTGGTATTTGACATTTAAAGATATAACATCATACACCTACTATAGATATATAAAAATACATTCAAAAATTCATTATAAATTACTCATTAAAAATTATATTTTTGTATAATTACTCAAAATAAAGGCAATAACTCAAGACGTTGGCTTAAAACATTTACAAATGATGATTATATTACAAATTATTCATAATAATGGCAATAATTCCAAACATAAAAACATTTGGATTATTCAAATCTATAACTATATATATATATATATATATATATGAGGTTTGTTAACTTGCGTACGCCGGTTTTTCAGTGGGTACATTTTAACAATGTGTACCAGGTTTCAGTAGACAAAAATACCCTTATATCATGAATTCTAAGTTTTAAGGTTAAGGGTATTTTAATAATTTTCATTCTCATAATTAAAAAAATAAAAAAAGAAACCCCTAATCCCTTATCCACCTCTCTCATTCCTCTCAACCTTTCTCTTTCATCACTTTCACTCCAACATTTTCTCTATCATCCCTACTCTAGCCCTAATTGAAAAAAATCAAAAAGATTTGTCTTATTTTAATAATTTTCATTCTAAAAAAAATTAAAAAAAAGAAACCTCAAACCCTTACTCACCTCCTTCATTCCTCTCAACCCTTTCTCTTTCATCTCTCTCACTCAACACATTTCCTCTGTCATCTCTGCACTACCTCTAACTAAAAAAACACTCATTATTAAATAAAATAGTTAGAGAAAAAAAATACTTACATAATTTTTCTTTATATAATTATAATAATACTTACATAATTAAAAAAAAAACTCATTATTAAAGCACCTAAT
>NW_014543260.1:139147-150890 GCF_000741045.1 Vigna radiata var. radiata | reverse complement strand
ATATATATATATATATATATATATATATATATATCATTAGTTTGATTTTCTATATCTCTCATGTTTAAGCACTTGTCCCGAGTTGTTGAATGATCATAAATGTACTTTCAGCTTTGTAAAATATTAAAAGATCATCGGCATAATAAATATGAGATTGATATAGACAGAAAACTTTTGAGAAAGTATGTATCTAGCAACACTTATTTATCCACAAAACTTTAATATAATTTTCTTTAAGGAAATAAAAGTCAGTTTCACGCTGTCAAAATAGGTAACCCGACTCGACCCGACCCGATTCACCACGGGTTGGTCACTTAATGAGTCAACCTAACCTGACTCATTTATTAACGAGTCAGAAAAATCTAAATCTGGCTCGACCCACCACGGGTTGGTGGGTAAACGGATTGGTTCACTAGTCCATTTAATTAGAGTTTTTTTTTTTAAATAAAAAAATTATAAACTTTCTATATTAAAATTTAAACAAATTTTACTCCCAAGAAATGATGTTAAACTCAAGACAATTCAAAATAATAATAAAAAGTACAATATAATCCAAATGTCATCCAAAAACAAACACAAAATTTGATAGGTGGTTTGCGGGCAACCTGACCCATCACGTGTTCAACTCGTATGAGCCGGGTTTAAATGAGTCGAATGAGAATCTGACCCGCATAAAAAAAATGAATCTCAACCCGATCCGAACCTGTGGTGAGCTGAATTGGCTCGTGGATTGTGACCCATTTTGATGGTCACCAATAAATATTGTTTTACTTTATTTATGTAAGCGAATTATTAAAAACTTTACCCAAAATGGGGTCTAAATGAAGCTATAATATAAGGATAAAAACAGAGAAAGTGATAGAATGTAGGAAATGCGGTTTCCTGTGCTGATTCTACAATATGTGTGTTGAAATTTCGTATGGATATGGAGGTTGCCAGCACCACCAAGAATCACATCAAATCTTTTAAAAGAATATAGTTAGGATTACATTGAGTTAAAAAGAAATTAATATAAAAAATGTAAAAGTAATATAAATACCAGTGTAAACACATACGTGTATCTACATTAGACATATATAAATTGTTTAAATTTAAAAATAGTAATTAAAAGGATAAAATTAATAAACAAAAATTTATATAATTATAGATATATAATTATATATATAAACATAAATGAAATAAATTTTATTTATTAAAATAAAACATATTTTAAATAATATTGTATAAATAATTTTATTATTATAAGTAATTATTTAAATTTGAAAAGTCGTTATTAAAATGATAAAAAATAAATAATTCTTTTTAATAAATGAGTAATTATTTTAATTTAAATACATAATTACTAAAATATAAAACTCAATAATATTTTTTTATTATGAATTATTATATGAATTTAAAAGTAATGATCAGAAGAATAAAATTCGAAAAATAAAAAACACCAAAAGAGATATATGCTCTTTATACATAATTAGAGATAAGAACAAAACTGATATTAATACTTAATTTTGATATATTTAATTTTCTCAAATTTATATATACATATAAATTAAAATTTAACATTTTAAAATATTGATTGAAATATGTCAGAATTAGGTTATGAATGAGATGTTAATCTCCGCGTGATTCATATGGTTCTATTTCGTGACCGTAGCATTAAAGATGTTGTTGCTCATCTTGTCAAGGATGAAGAAAATGTAACAACACGAATTTGTGGCCAAGGATATGCTCATGTTTGTACTACAATAATTGTGAAGTTTGGTTACAAGAATCGTTTTCAGTCTGTATATTGATATAAATTTTAAAATTGTTAATTTAATTGATAATTGAAATAAATTCTGAATTTATATTTTTTTTTCTAAATCTTGCAATCGCCCTTTATATCGATTTCCTCTTAATTTTTTTAATATCATTTTTTTCAATTAATTTTGAATATAAATGAATAATACTAGATATAATATTGATTGAGTTTTGCAAAACACATAATATCTAGATTAAAATATAAACAAAAATACTTAATAACTCTAGTTAAGAGATGTGTATTAAACTTAATTCAATCATACAAAATTTGTGATGTGAGATTTGTATTCACTTACGTTAGACTTCTAACACACTTCCTCATGTTAAGATATATATCCTATGCATGAGACTAGACAATAACATGTGCTATTAATTAGGCTATTATGGACAAACACATAAAATTTAAACTAAAATATAAACAAAAATACTTAACAAACCTTGTTATAAAATGTTTAAGTCTAACTCAATCTTACAAAATTGACTTGTAAGATGAGATTTACACCCACTTATATACTTTAAATTGGTATTATCACACTAGTCGATATAAGACTTACAATACACCCTCTTCTTGTGGAGGTATGTGCATCTCGTGCATGAGATTAGACATTAATGGATGGTCCAATAGTAACTCAATAGCTCATGGAACAATATATCCAACAAACAAATAAATTTTGTTACAATAGACTCTAAACCATGATTCTGATACCATATTAACAAATGAACTTTAAGATAACTCATATGCTTTTATAGATATAGCTTGTATAGATGAATAGAGAATAAAGCATTTGAAGAAAGGTTCCCAGAATCCTTTCCTATGTTTAAACATTCTTCTAATCCAATGCAAAACTTTGAAAAAAAAAAAAACTTTATACTCTTGTAATATGCACATATAAAATGAACACAACACAATAGACAAAGGAGTACAATTCGTTCATGCATTTAATACGTTAGACGTATTAAGCGTTTAGACAATGTACATATACTTAACTTTTAGAAAATGTATGTTAAGCATTTAGGATAACATTTATATGATTACAACATTTAGCATGCTTATGTTAAACAATTCATTTTATTAGATGTTATTTCATTAAACTTTTAAAACATGAAGTTGCTAGACAATCTTGTTTTATTAGATAATCTTGTCTTAACAGAATTTAAACATACGTAACTACCTATTGATAAATCTATAGGTAAATTACTTTGGATAAATTTTTAGATAATATTAGTTACGATTTACGTATTTTTACAATAAGTAAAATTGTTTTACCTACAATTACATACACATTTTTTAGTGATATAATAATTTTTCTTATAGTATCACAAATTTTACAACCCCTCCATAATTTAGCATCCCTTTCACCAAAGATGAGTGTAAACTATCATGTTATCTTTCTTTATGAAGTTTCAAATAGTGGTTTAAGCATTATATTTTATTGCTTGATTATCCATTCTAATATGTAAACTAAAGAAAAAACACAAAATTAACTTTCAAATATTAGTGATGGTTATATTGAAATGTTCTTGTTTTAACTAACTTTAATACAATACAAATGGTTATATTAAAAAAATAAAAAAAATGTAAAATTATTTTTAAACTTTTTAATTAAATAAATATTTATGTTAATGTTAACTAAGTGAATTTTAACCAAAACAAATACTAAACAAAATAAAGCTATTATCGAATTATCAAACACTGACCTTTTTAATTTTTAATATTTATATTCGTTTAAGTTACCATTGAGATAAATACATACTAGCTATAAAATATTAAAATAAATATGAAAAATAAATAAAATTAGTGTTAATTTAATAATATGTAGTTTTAATACTTTATTTATTTAAGTATGAGTCTGTTAAAAGGATATGAAAGAACTAACGTTAGTATCAACATAGCAAAAACAACTCTTATTTATTTTTAATATTTTATTTATTTAAGTTAGCGTTTACGTAAGACTAATATTTTTTTTTTCTAAGTTAGCATCAATTTAGGGATACTAATTTTATTTACTTTTATATCTATCTAATTTAGCATTAGCTTATATTAATGGACTTAATTTATTTTCCGTTCATATATATGAACATTTATGTTCATATATATAAACATTTATGTTCATATATTTATATTATGTTTTTATACTTATGTTCTATTTTTATATTGCTCTAAATAGCTATATATATATATATATATATATATATATATATATATATATATATATATATATATATATATATATATATATATATCAATTGTACTCTCTCCTTATTATAAAATAAGATACACAATTTTCATCCTTTCTTTTCTCATAACATGGTATCAGAACTTGAAGAGTTGAAGCATAGCAAAATGAGCCAAAAACTCGTAAGTAAGTAATGTCAGGTTTAACATTGTGTAACAGATGAGATGGAAAAAAATATGCCAAAACTTTGGAAGGTAAAATATTAATGAGTTGCACAACATAACTTCTAGTAACTCTAGAGAATACTTCCTTTGTGACAAATTAATGCCAGTTGAGATCTTGCAATTTCTAAGCCTGGAAAATACTTGAGTTGGCCTAGGTCTTTAATTTTGAACTTTGCATTCAATAGAGTCTTCATAGTTTGGATTTCCTGGATGTCATCACTTGCCAAAACTATATCATCAACATAAACAAGTAAGATGGTGATATGAGCATAATCACTTTTGACTAAAAGTGAATAATCTGATTTTGATTGTATGTAGCCCAAAGAAAGTAAAGTAGTTGTCAACTTGTAATTCCATTGTCTGGANGCCTGCTTGAGTCCATATAAAGACTTCAACAACTTGCAAACATCCATACTAAAGTTTTGCATCCAACACAATTTCAATCTTTGTTGTCCAAGCTGAGCCTTAAGGATATATATGCTGCAGCTTGAGGGGATTGGATTTAATTTATTTTCCGTTCATATCTGAGCATTTATGTTCATATATTTATATTTTGTTTTTATACTTATCTTCCATTTTTATATTGCTCTGAATAGCTATATATATCAAATGTACTCTCTCCTTATTATAAAATAAGATACACAATTTTCATCATTTCTTTTCTCATAACATATATTTTATTCTGAATCTATGTTTGTTCTTTATAATGAATATCGATCATAAATTAGTTTTAATCTAATGGTTAAATTTAAAGATGAAAAAATCTTTTCATTTATAATTTTTTTTTGTCTCACTTTTCATATAAATTTCATGGGACTCGTCTTCTTTATTCATGTTCATAAATTTGTTCATATTTACATCTTTTTCATCTATACTCACCTTTTTCACCAACATTCTTTTCCTTCATCTTTTTCATCCATACACTTTCATATGCAATTTTGTTTTTTTTATTTCCTTCAACCATATTCTTGTCCTCTTTTATCCATATTCTTCTCCTCAACTTCTAAATTCATATTCATTTCTTCCCTCCACATTTATTTGTATGTTAATAATTCATCTTTTTATCTATATATATATATATATATATATATATATATATATATATATATATATATATATATATATATATATTCAGAAAAGTCCCTTCTAAGACTAACATAAGGCCCAATAGCCTAATACTTTTCAGGCCCTTACAAATGTAATATTCATTTTAATAAGGTTTAATCATTTCTGACATCCCTATTTATGCTGGGTTGTCTCAATTTGGTCCCCGTATTTATAAACCTCTCGATTTGGTCCTTAATTTTACAAATTTAACTCAATTGAGGTATTGCCGTTAAGTTGGCTAGACGGCGTTACAAAAATTGAAACGTGGTTGGTGGCAAGACGAAGTCTTTCTGACGTGGCAGACGTTTGTCATGTTACATGGCTTTGCATCATTTTTATATTTAATATTTATTACTTCATATCAAAACGCAACGTTTCAATTGAAAAAAAAGTGATTAGTGTTTAGGTAACTCTGACCTGGGTTTGTAATTGGGGAGAATAACTCTGACTGGGTGATAATTGGGGATAATTGGGAGAATAGGGTTTTGTCGAGGGTTGGGTTTGTGGTTGGAATTTGGGGAACAATTGGGTATTGTTGGTATTTGGAGTAGTTGGTGAGTAAATAGGTTTCTTTTTAAGATTTTTGAGTGATCAATCGGTGCTATTTTGGTGGAATCGGGAAGGTATTGTTGGTGAAGCACGTGGAAGACAGTGGCAAAAGTGTTCGTAGTGAAAGTGTTCGTGGCGAAAGGTTAGTAAATTTTCTTTTCATTGAAGTTTTATAAGATTTTGTCCTTTTATGCTTGTCCGACAATGTTGCATGTTGTATAATGTTTCGTTTTCGGTTGGCATGTGGTCCCCCATTATTAAAGTGTTGTTTAAATGTCTTTTTGGTGTGGTCCTTTTGTTATTACTTTATAGGTTAAAATATAAGTATTGTGTTTTACGTCATGGAAGAAAATTTTGAAGTTGTTTTCCACCACAGTGGAAATTTCGTAAATGAAGGGAAACTGATCTATGAGGGTGAGAGTACAACTTATTCGTTTGACCCAGACGTTTGGAGTTATTTCCTTGTAGTAAGTGTAGTAAAAGGGTTAGGTTACGATGGGTTTAAGGAGCTGTTGTACTCTGTAGGTGGTTGTTCTGTCTTAGAAAATAGGCTGGAGCCTTTGTTGGATGATGTAAGAGCCATGCAGATGATAACCTTAGCTAGGCTTAATGGGCAGGTGCATCTATTTGTTGTTCATAAAGTGTCTGAACCTGAAGTAATTCATATGTTAGAATATGTTCCTCATAATACAGTTGTTCCTCATAATACAGTTGAAGAACAAGGTGAGGGTATGGTTGAGGGTGAACATGAAGAGGAAAGTGGGGGTATGGTTGAGGGGGAATGTGAAGAGGAAGGTGTGGGTTTGGTTGAGGGTGATCGTGAAGAGGAAGCTAGGGGTATGGTTGCGGGTGAATGTGAAGAGAAAGGTGGGGTTACAGTTGAGGTTGAATGTGAAGACCAAGGTGAGGTGGCTGCCAATGAAGGTGATAAAATGACTGAAAATGTTGTTGTGGATGAAGAAAGAGTTCAGGCTGATGATGTTGTTGAAGGTCACATTGAAACAAAGGATGTTGGTGATGTTCGTAGCTGAAGTTCTAGTGATGATGGCAATGATGCGGTTAATTATGAGTGTATGGAAGGTCTGATTGATGTTAATGTTGAGTGTGATTTAGAAGAGGATGTAGGAGATGGAGTTGCAGATTGGTTTGGTAATGTCCAAGTTGATGTGCAATATGATGATAGTGATCTTGATGATGGAATAAATAGTGATAATGCTAGAGGTTTGTCCGATGATGAATGGAAATTTGATGAATTAGATAGTGGAGCAGAAAGTGATGGACAAGATGATGAAGAGGAGGGTTATGAGAAGTTTGTAACATTTTCCATGCTTAAGTCAATGGTAGATTATAAATGGGATGTGAGAACCTATTTTGCTAACAAGTAAGACTTTGTGGATGCCATCAAAACATATTCAGTAGAAAATGGTAAAAATATTAAATATCTTAAAAATGATAAGAAGAGATGTAGGCTAAAATGTATGGGTGCTAAAGGACAGTGCCCCTGGATGACATATTGTGCTTATATGGAAGCCATTCATATGTGGAAATTGAGGACTATTGTTGACAGTCACATATGTAGTAGAGAGCACAAATTAAGATTACTTAATGCAGAATGGCTTAGTAAGAGGTTGGAAAAAACTGTTAGAGAAAATCCCCAAGTAAAGGGAGTGGACATTCCGGAGAAGATTAGTAGAAAATGAAATGTAGGTGTCTCTAAATGTATGGCTTATAGGGCAAAGGCCAATTCTTCAGACCATGTTGATGGGTCTTTCAAAGACCAATATAGAAGGATTTATGACTATGCCAATGAGCTCCTAGCTCATAATCCAGGATCAACGGTGAAGGTCAAAGTTGAAGAGACAGTGGATGAACACATTTTTAAGAGGTTTTATACATGTCTGAAGGCCTGCAAGGATAGTTTTGTGTCCTACAGGCCAATTATTGGGCTGGATGGTGCTTTTCTAAAAGGGAAATATGGTGGAGAAATGTTAACTGTTGTTGGTAGAGATGCAAATGACCAAATGCTACCTCTAGCTTATGCTGTGGTGGAAGTTGAGAATAAGGAGACTTGGAGATGGTTCCTTGAACTTCTAGTTGAAGATCTCGGTGGGATTGAAGTAGCTTCATCATTTACATTCATGTCGGACCAACAAAAGGTAATGCATATGACCTCTTCCCTGATTATGTTAATTAACATTCATATATAAGTCATTTGTCTAAGAACATAGTCATAATTTCATTCAAAAGGGACTGTTGCAAGTTGTACAAGAAGTGGTCCCTAGAGTTGATCAACGTTTCTATGTTAGGCACCTATACTCGAATTTCAGAAAGCAATTCCCATCAAAAGGTAATGCATATGACCTCTTCCCTGATTATGCTAATTAACATTCATATATAAGTCATTTGTCTAACAACATAGTCATAATTTCATTCAAAAGGGACTACTGCAAGCTGTACAAGAAGTGGTCCCTAGAGTTGATCAACGTTTCTGTGTTAGGCATTTATACTCGAATTTCAGAAAGCAATTCCCTGGAAAACAACTAAAGCGGTTGATGTGGAAGGCAGCTACAACAACTCATCCACAAACATGGGAAGCAGAAATGAGAAATATAAAACAGCTTAATGATGACGCTTTCAAATACTTATTAAAAATCTGGCAGCTTTGAGCACTAATATAGATCAACGTTATCCAATGCAGGCACTAGTCAAGATCAAGATTTACCAGCAAACCTCAGTGTGATACTTTGGTAAACAACATGTTAGAGGCTTTCAACAATGTAATGCTGCATACAAGGTCTAAGCCAATCTAAGCATGTTGGAGGAGATCCGCTTTATTTGATGAAGAGATGGGCGACTAACAAGACAAAAAGCCAATCATTGTCTAGGGAGATTTGTCCAAAAATCAAGACTAGACTAAATAAGGAGTCTCAGTTAACTAAGTATTGGATTCCATGGTAAGGATGTCAAACCTCTTTTATTATTTGATTTAAAAAGTGTCAGTGGTTTATGATTAAAAGGTCTTTATTGTTTTCACTTTACAACTGGTCAGCCAACAAGATATTTGAAGTTCGCCACGTGTCCCAGGCTGGTGATAAGTTCATAGTAAATTTAGATGAAAAATTGTGTTCATGCAGGAAGTGGGAAATCACTGGCATACCATGTTACCACTCCTTAGCTGCTATGAAATTCTTAAATGTAGATGCAGAGGACTTAATTCCATGTTGCTTTAGGAAGTCAACATATGAAGAGATATACTCTTCAATTATCTACCCAATAAATGGTAACAATATATGGGAGATTACCACATATGTTTATGTCCTTCCTCCACCAAAAATGATATTGCGTGGGAGGCCAAAGAAGAAGAGAATGTTGGAGCAATGGGAGCTGGTCAAGGACGACAAAAGAATGAGGAAGGGTGGTTTAAAGAAATTATGTGGCATTTGTAAGGAGCTCGACCACAACAGGAAGTCTTGCACCAAAGCAAAAAGGCACCTGATTTGAACTCTCACCAACCTCCTCAAACTAACTCATCAAATCAGGATCAAGCAGTACTCCGAGGGGATGAATGAAGAATTTTAATGTCTTTTTTTGTATGTTTTGGTATAAGACAACAATTTCTTTTGTAATGCGTATCAGTTGCACAATTATAATACCTGTCAGGTATTAGACAACAGTTTCTTAATCTGCAGACAATGTCATTCTGGTGTTATGAATGAAATTAATAAACTTCAGTGTCAATTTCTTGTACATGGCGTATATGCCCCCTGTTTGGCCATTGAGATTGGTATTAGTTATAATATTGGTTTTAACAACTTATATGCAAAACTGATAAAAGTATTATATTTGTCCCTCTTTTAATGTTGCAGTAGTTTTGCACATTTTTAAGGTGGTACTGTTAAAAACTTATAGAGATAAAAATGGGCACAAAGAGAGAGATGAATGATAAATGAGAAAATGTGTCTATTAATTCATAAGGTATGGATATGACTGAACCAACTTTATAAAGAATTTAGGAGAATAAATTGGTACTGTGTAACAACATTTCCATGTTCTACTGTTGGTCTGACACTAGAAGAGACTGAGATTTGGTAAGTGCCAGAATGCAACCTTGTATAGTAAGCATACATAACTCCTTAGCAGATGTGATCAGTGCTAGAGTGTGTATCATAATCTCCTGGTGTTTAAAGAAAAATTCTTGTTGGAAACACACGTCTATATATGAGTAATTTTGATGTTTTAGGAAAGCAAAAGTCATTTAGGAATTTAATGTATTATGCTTTGATTGTTAATGGACATTACAATGTGATGTTTTGTAATAATTGGTAGAAATTATAATTTGGAAATAAGAAAAATGTAAGTCTATGATAATGTTTCTATTACGTGAAATAGATAGAAACGTGAATCAGATTATTTCCAAAAGTTTTATTCAAACAGTGTTTTGGCTTTTATAATTAAAAACCAAACCAATCATTCTTAGCCTCACTTGTCAAGGAAAGCAAATCCATCAAATCCATTCTACACTCCAGGCCTCTAAGATAGTGTCCCAACAGCATACCTTACATTGTTTTTTAATTTCACTGATATGGTACCAGTTTGTTATGCAGTTTTACATCTCAGATTTATGCCAACTAGTTTGCTTAGTCCATAGCATATAAAACCAATATTTACACTAATAAAACCATAACATTCTATACTCATCACAATCCATAACAACAATTGAATTTCAAATTCATAAACACATCAAACAAGTCTCATTTTCATTAAAATGGAACAAAGTTACAACAGAGTTACAAGACATCAGCCCATTCTCATCAACATTGACACTAAAATTGTGTTTATTACACATAAACAACAAACCATAAATATCAAGACCTTCATCCACTTTTGAACAACCAAGAACGATTTCTTTAACTTAACAAACATTTTCCTATTAATGTCCATTTCTTCATTGTGCAGCAACCTTTCTTGCTTTCCTTCAGACTTCAAACATGTGCCCCTTTCCTCTTCCGCAACATCAGTGCACCATTTGAAGTAGTTACAACCACCCTCTTCAGCACCACTCTGTATAAACAACAATCTCTTATGAGAAACACTTCGACATAATACAAACATCAAATAAATCATACCTTATACTTCAAGCATCCCCAAAATTGCTTCCCACGATTCTTCAAAGTTTTAGTAGTTTGCATCGCACAACTCAGTCCATAGTTGATGAAGGTTGAAAAACAGTGATTTTCATATGTCAATTTGGACCAAATTACACCCTTTATTACTCGAAATGAGCTTGGAATCAAGCAAAACTCAATAAATGAGTCTGGAGAGAGTCAAAAGCTGTTTTTAGCGATTTTATGCTTGTTTTACAATGTTTTGAAGCTAATTTGAGAAAAGTGAAGAATTGAGTTGAAGATACAGGTCGTTGACTCAAGAAAAGAACAAAAAAATGAAGTTTTGAAGAGTCGACGTACCGCCCGACGACACACTTAAACCGTCAGGCGGTCCAGGACGAGGAGTAGGCAGCATCTCAAGCTGAGAGAAACCGTCGGGCGCTGGCGATTGCCGCCGGGTGATGGCGGCAGGTTATGGGAAACTGTCGGGCGGCACACTTAAACCGCCCAGCGGTGACATGCTGGACTTAGGCCTGATTTTGACGCGCTCCTCACTTTTGACAGGGGAAGACAGTCAGACCTAATTTTGCTCTCTGGAGAGGATCTCTTGGATGCTTAGGCTCATTTTCATCTTTTCTAGGGTTTGCTCTTTCATTCTTCTTCCATTTTTCATCTAGTTTCACCATGTCCATGGTGAACTAAACCCTATTGTTGTTGGGGAATACAATGTAATCTTTTGATACTCTCTCTTATTGAAACTATTGATTATTTATATGGTCTCCAT
>NW_014543260.1:134764-138567 GCF_000741045.1 Vigna radiata var. radiata | reverse complement strand
TCACGCGAAAGAGAAAGCCATACGAGTCTCTTGGGAAAAACGATACTTGGTCTTACCATTTATATTACTTGTACGATTTGGTACACTTGCCAATCCGTCAACAGTGGCAAATCGGTGGACACACGTTACGGTTCTCCTTCATCCATACATTGCATGTCGAGGAACAAAATGAATGCTCCTTCGACATCGTCTTCTCCTTCGACATCGTCTTCGAATAACTACGTTCACCCACCCACCAACCTGTGTCGCACCACAACACACTCTGATAACAACCACAACAAGGTTGAACGAAAGACCAACCTCCCTCAATTTATGGATGAACCTCGCTCAATTTATGGATTTAGGGATTTCTTCGAATTTAAGGATTTCTTCAAATCCCAATTACTCTCCCCAATTATCCCTAATTATAGACCCAGGTCAGAGTTACGTAAACACTAATCACTTTTTTTTTAATTGAAACGTTGCGTTTTGATATGAAGTATAAGGTATGTAACATGACAAACGTCTGCCACATCAGAAAGACTTCGTCTTGTCACCAACCCACGTTTCAATTTTTGTAACGCCGTCTAACCAACTTAACGGCAAGACCTCAATTGAGTTAAATTTGCAAAGTTAAGGATCAAATCGAGAGGTTTATAAATACAAGGACCAAATTGAGACAACCCAACATAAATAGGAATGTCGAAAATATTAAACCTTTTAATAATTCATATTTCATATATTTTTTTAGAATAAAAGTATTATTATACAATCAAACTTACGTGCATAGCACCTCTTGTTAGTACAAAAGTAATTTTAATCTCGGTTATTCTTATGAATTATTTAGGATTCTACTTGATATGTACATAGTAATGGATTTGTATTGTTTCATTTAATGTGATAAACTATATATTCAACAAAAGTTTGGGGAATGCCAGTACCCTTATGACACTGTAAATTAAATTACTGCGTATGATATTCAATAAAAAAAGTATAGAAAATGTCATTGCCTTTATGGCACTTTAAGAATAGTTGAATTTACACATCCCATATTTATTTTCTTTCTAAAATAAGTAATTAATCAAATGTAATAATTAAAATATAAACAGTATGTGTTTTTGGAGTAGCACATTTAAGTGGATGGTCCAGTTATTAACAAAAATATTATGAGATGATACAGATATAAGTTGTAATAATACATTAACTCTATCTAGAAAAAATGTATTCATATTTGTAAGGTATCAATAGATTTTTTGTAAGGTGTGTTAATTAGGGACACTTTATAACTTTTTTTCCTTTTTAAATTCACTCTTTTTCTTTTAGTTATTACTTAAAATACAAGTAACCATTAAGGTTTAAACTATTAGAAGTGTTTGAATTACATTAACTGGTTTTTGGTATAATTTAAAATAAAATTATATCATAAAATATTAGTATAAATAAAATTAATCTTTCTGAAACTCAAACTCACATAAGTTAATTTCAAGATATAAATTTAAATAAAATTAATATATTTAAAATCAACTTGAATTCCATAAGTAAAAGACATAAACACAAAGTCAAAACTCTAATAATATATGAATCATGGAATCTTGCCCTATTTATATTTCCTGCCTAACTTTCTCTTTTCTTTTCTTAGCTTTTACGTCTTTATTGTCTTCTGCCTAGCTTCTCTATTCATTTCTGATTTTCTTTTTATATTTTCATACCATATAAGGTAGTTAAGATTAATTTTATCCAATTAGAATATAATATTTAGCAAGTTTCTATTTTTGTTCTAATACATCCTTAAATAAGTATACTTATAAAAAAAATATTTGTTTTTTAAAAGTGATAAAAAACCACTATACATAAATATGAAAATAAAAAAAAATAATTTCTTCTCTTATTCTGAAATATAATACTAATTATCTAATTATTTATTTTCATTTAATAAATATCAAATAATAAATGTCGAGTGTATTATTTTAGTTGGTCCAAAATTATTATCGATGTCCAGCACCACCGGTACCAGAAAACATTAAGATTCTGACAAGAAGTCAAATCTTAGAAAATAGCACCAACGCCAGAACGCTAAATCCACACCGAATCACAGACAACACAAAAGCATTAACCATCACCGATCCAGCCGCAATCAACTGCACTGCAGCCACTCCAAATGCAACACGTCTTCAATCACAAGCATCAATTCACTCAAACTCTTTTCCGAAAGGAAAATAATATTTTAACACAAATTTTTTGACACCATTTTTGACACTGCACACGTGTTATAATGTAGTTGGATAATTTCAAATTAAAAAAAAAAAAACTTTTGTTTTTCTCTTCCAAATATGTCCTTACTTCACCTTTTTTAATTTAAAATCGTCCAACCACATTTTGACATGTGTGCAGTGTCAAAATGTTGTCAAAATTTGGTGTTAAAATATCATTTTTCTTTTCGAAAGCGTCTCGATATTTTGATACTATAATTTTAACACTGTTTTGACATTGTCAGGTATCATGCTATGATTGGTTGATCTTATTTTTTTTTTTTTGAAATTTTGATTTTTGACGTGAGCAGAGAGGATAAGAATTCAAATTTCAATTTCCCCTTTTTCCTTTAGGTCTTTCATGAGAGTGAGACCTTCTTTTTCCTATCATTTGTTCTTGTGACCTTCGTCGTTCTTCAATTCCTTCCATTTCTCCATCTGATTTAGTCTCATTCCGGTGTGGTGGTCGGATTTTGTATTGACAGTCGTTGTGGCCATTATCATCGTTGTGCTGTTTTTTTTTTGTGTTGAGTGTGTCTTGGAGGACACATGGATGCTTCCAGTCATCAAGGTTGTTCGACGAGCAAGGTAAGTGTGTTTTTCCTTTCGTTCTTTTTTGTTTGTGGTTATTTGGTGGTTATTTCCTTAGGTGAACCATTTTGTGTTTGGGTATATAGTTTGCGTTATGGGTTCCTTCAAGTAATCAGGTCAATTTTTTGTTCGTTGTGCGTTTGTTGAAAGGGGCAAATAGGCATTCTGTTTTTGTGAATTTTTTTGTTAAGTTTGTAGTTGTTTTTGTTTAAGGGTTTTGAAATTGTTGTAGTTTCGTTTGTGGTTGTTGCAGTTTACGGTTCAACACTCATTTTCCACGAACTATATTTCAACTTTGAACAAGCAATTGACAGAGGAGCAGCTAGCATTGATTTCTGGGACTCCTTTTTGTGTAGAATGTTGGGTCTTCGAAGATTGGTTCAAGTGGGGGAGGGTGCATGGATACAAGGCTGCAACTCATGTACCACAAAGGAGTGCAAACATTGCCTTTGGGAATAGTCATGTTGACAATTGTATTTCGTTTTTTACTTTCAAATCAACTATTTAAAACATGGTTTGTTTTTTTACTAAATGAGGTTTTAAATCGTCATTCTTGTACTTGTTTTTTTTGTAATAATATATATGTTTAATGTTATTTGGGCTTAATGTCATTGGGTGAAATCACCATATTGTTATCTTTTTTGCCAAATATTATAAACGATTACAACACCCTTTTTCAATGCACTTGATTCAGGATTTCATCCAACTACTTTTAGTGAACACAAGACCTTCCTCAATGGAATATGAAGTCTCCAAAATCAAGTCTCCACCCCCAACACACAACTTAAAACCAAAATCATCAAAAACCAATCCAAAGTTTGCCAAAAAGTTAAAATTTTACAAGGTGGTCCCCTGTGTACAAAAACGCGGTCCTTTGTGAAGGACTTTCTGTACAAATTGAACAAAACATTCGCGTAAACGTTTACCACCTATTGGTAAACGATTACACCACCCTTTTTCAATGCACTTGACTCATGATTTCAT
>NW_014543260.1:125802-134146 GCF_000741045.1 Vigna radiata var. radiata | reverse complement strand
GTTTACCACCTATTGGTAAACGATTACACCACCCTTTTTCAATGCACTTGACTCATGATTTCATCCAACTACTTTTTGTGAACACAAGACCTTGCTCAATGGAATTTGGGGTCCCCAAAATGAACTCTCCACCCCCAAAACACACCCTAAAACAAAAAAAAAAAAACAAAAACCCATGCAAAGTTTGCCAAAAAGTTGAAATTTGACATCTTGGTCCCTTGTGTACAAAAAAGTGGTCCCTTGTGAAGGACTTTCTGTACAAATTCAACAAAACATTCGCGTAAACGTTTACCACCTATTGGTAAACGATTACACCACCATTTTTCAATGCACTTGACTCAGGATTTTATCCAACTACTTTTAGTGAACATAAGACCTTTCAACAACACTAAAACAATCTGTCAAGTTTAATATGGAACAACTAAATGCTAACATTATTTCTCAATTTCAATAACATTACTCATTCATTTAACTGTAATACAATGTGAAACAAGGATAGTTCAATGTAACATCTGTCAACAATAACATTACAATTGAAATTACAAAACACATATGTCCCAACAAAACATTTGTCAAAAATAAGACTTCTACTAATTAAAGTAAATAATCTCTAAACAAACGTATAATAATGTTACACATGTTTTATTCTTAGAGTTCCAGTAAAAGGAGTTTTAAGAGTTTTGCTCTTGAACCGCCTTCGTGACCCCATCCTCGTGAAAGTCTTCATTGGAGCTGGATCAATGCTCGGTGCTCCTGTGTCAATTGCTTGTTCAAAGTTGAAATAAAGTTCGTGGATAAGGAGTGGCGAACCGTCAACTGCAACAACCACAAAAAAAAAAACACAAAAATTTCAAAACCCTAAAACAAAAACAACTACAAACTTAATAAAAAAATTCCCAAAAACGGAATGGCCATATGTCCCTTTCAACAAACGCACTACGAACAAAAAATTGACCTTATTACTTGAAGGAACCCATAACGAACAACGAAATACCCAAACACAAAACGGACCAACCAAGAAAATAACCACCAAATGACCACAAACAAAAAGGACAAAAGGAAGAACAAACTTACCTTGCTCGTCGAAGGACCTTGCTGAGTGGAAGCATCCATGCCTCGTCGAAGACACACTCAACACCGCCAACAAAACACCGTCAACACAACAACGATGATGATGGTCACAACGACGGAAAGAACGAATCCGACCACCACACCGGAATGAGAATACCATTGGAGCTGCAGTCATAAGGGAAAATGTGTAGAAAATGGTTAGGTTTCACAAAACAACAATACAACCTATGTACTAGAGAATACGTTACTATTTGAACACTTCAACTTACCAAAATAACAAAATCTAACACACAATCAGAATGGCAGAGATGACCTTTCACCAAACGCACAAAACGAGAGAGACCAATGCTTTCACCAAAACCAGAGATAGAGAGATAGCGCTGCCTTTACCACTTCAACAAACAAATAGCAATGAGTCACAACACAAAAATGACCAAAAGACAAAGATAGCAAGGGAATGGGTTCACCGAAAAACGAAAGAGAGAGTGCTCCTCGGAGAGAACGAAAGAGCCAATCAGTGGGTTCACCGGAGATTGCAAGAGAAAACTAAAGAGATTGTGGTAATCTGAGAGGACGAAAGAGGCAATGAGTGGGTTCACCGAAGAAAACGAAACGAAACAGAGAGTGCTAATCGGAACACGGTAGGGCATTTGGTGGTGGTGAAAAAAGCTTTGGAGAGAAGCGAATAAGCACGAAAGAGAAAACGAATGCACAAAAGAAACCGCCAAACGAAAATTTTGGTTTTTTCATTCCAACTATGCCCTTGCATGTACTGAACATCAGTTTTTTTTTTATTATTTAAAATGCACCAACCACATTTTGACACCTGGATAGTGTCAAATTGGTGTCAAAATGTGGTGTTGAAATATCATTTTGCTTTTCGAAAATGTGCATCAATTCGCCTATTTCATTGGAATAGAATATTTTGACAATACTTTTTGACAATTTTTTTGACAATGAGACAAGTGTCATTACTTTATTGATTTATTTGAATTTAAATTTAAAAATATTTAAAACAAATTAATTATAAATTCTGACATATATATTGTTAAAAAATTGTTAAAAAGTTGTTAAATATTTTTTTCCTATTTGGAATTTTCCAATTTCATTTCACCAGTTAGGGTAAAAAAAAGAAAAACAACCACTTAGGTTAAGCATAGTTAAATATTATAAAATATACAAATAATTAATTATCTTATCACATGAGCCAGAATTTATTTCTTCAAAAGCATGCTCAATTAATATAATTAGTTGGTAGCTGAAGAGATTGGTAAGAATTTTTCTATTTAAGGAGTAATTCTCATCCCTCTCTACATTATCCCATTCGTTTCCTCAATTGTTTGTTTCTTCAATCCTTCATAATGTCACTTACTGGAAAAATTAGCACTGAACTTCCAGTTCATGCAACTGCAGACAAATGGTTCCACATCTTGACGAAAAAGCTCCACCATGTTCAACACGTTGCTGGTAAAATTCATGGAGCCAAACTCCATCAAGGTGATGATTGGCATACCAATGATTCGGTCAAACACTGGACTTATACCTTAGGTAATTATGTTCATTATTAAATTGTGTTTAAATATATATGTTAGACAAATCAAATTGTGAGAAATTCATGACTTATAATATTATTCCTTACTTAATTTTAATGCATATAGACCAAACCTATTATCATATTTGGATTATACTTTTCAATAGGTATTTAAAGAATAAGAAAATAAAATAATTAATACTTATTACAATAAACTAGTTTCACTCATGCATATAATTTGATTAGTCCTCTTATTTTATGTTTTTATTATTGTTAAAATGGAATCTTTATGGAATTATTGATAATAAGTTTATGAAAAACACTAATTATTTTTCTTATAATATATATATATATATATATATATATATATATATATATATATTATTAAGTCCATATAAGATTTAGTGAGATTGATTTATCAACAAAACTAAGTAGTGATTAAGGATGTGTGTGTCAACTAAAGTTAAGGTA
This sequence comes from Vigna radiata var. radiata, assembly GCF_000741045.1. Classification (NCBI taxonomy): domain Eukaryota; kingdom Viridiplantae; phylum Streptophyta; class Magnoliopsida; order Fabales; family Fabaceae; genus Vigna; species Vigna radiata. Next base: position 131,073 of record NW_014543260.1, on the reverse strand, counting down.
GAGTTATGATATACAAATTAATGCAAATTTTAAGTTACAAATTTTACGTTACAAATTGATTATGTAAAATTGAGTTAGACTTAAGGTTATTTCTTAAGATGAATTTACAATAATATATAAATTAATACAAACATTATTTTATAAGTAAATTTTGTAAGATTTAATAAATTTAAAGTTCATTTCTCATTGAAAGCTCATTCTAGAATGACATGTTATTCGTGGAGCCTATTATGTCATTTTTCATGATACTATTATCGAATTATTGTTTAGTCTTACGTTCAAGTTATATATATTAGACGTGAAGTAAGTGAGTTAAAAATTATACATTAATTAGAAAGAAGACGGATTTACAGTATATAATTGAATATAAATCTCATTTAATAAGTTAGTTTAGTAAAATTAAGTTTAAAATCAATTTTTTATATTACATTTTATGAATTTGAAAATCAGTTTGATGTATGTGTAAATACTGTTTTACTGATTTTTTTTTCAAAGCTTTTGCCAAACTTTATCCAAGTTTAAACAAAGGCAAGAAAAAGATAGAAATAGAAAAATTACCATTGTATGGAGATCGGAATTTAAAAAAATATATTATAGAGGCTAAATATATTTGTCATGAATTTAGAAAATGAGTCATCAATTACATAATTTTGTAATAATATTTTTGTGTTTAAATGATTGGTTATTGTGAAACAACAGACGGTAAGACAGTAACATGTCTTGAAAGTATTGAATCGGTTGATGAACAGAATAAAACAATTGTATTCAAGCTCTTTGGTGAAGCTGTGGATGATAAATATAAGCCGTTGAAGCTAACCATTGAAGTCATAGAGAAGGATGGTGGCAGAACTTCAATCAAATGGACCATTGAATATGAGAAGCTAAGAGAGGATGTTCATCCTCCATATGGCTACCTGGAATTATATGACCATATGACTAAGGATCTTGATGCTCATATTGTCGAGGCTTAAAAAGATGCCACCAAATAAGAATTGAAAGAAGGTTGTAGCCAAAGATAATGTTCATGTATGTACTACAATATCTGTGAAGTTTGATGATAATATAATATTTTTATTGTTTGTGTGTAATAATAATAATAAAATGCATGTGGGTAATATATATGTCAAAAAGGTGTTCAATAAAAGGATATCTTTTGGTGATCCTCTTTTCTCATTGGATTTTGTCGGTATATAATATTATTAGAGTCCGTGATGACTAGAAATTTTCTTCTAAATATTTTTCTTTATATATGGAGCACACAATCACATATTGGAATAACAAGTAAAATATACAAGAACATTGAATTGTATAGTTAAATATTTTGAGGGTTTTTGTAAATACGGCTTTAATATATAATTAGATATTTTTTTTTATTTGATAAATCATTTAACGACTAATTTTATCAATAAATAATTCCATCTATCATAATATTCTTATTAATTCACAAATCTAGATAAATATTTTTATTAATAATTAAAATTTTAAAATTCATTGATAAACTTTTTTTATCGGAAGAATTTTTTTTATTGGTAAAACTGTATTAATAATTTATAAATTTGTTGTAGTAATTGAACATCATTCCATATTAAAAATTATAATTAACGAGTTATGTTATAATATTAAAAAGAATAAATAGCCTGCTATTCTTATAAGCAATTAACTACCATGCTTGTGTTAAAATTTATAAGATATGGATTAGGTTATACATTTCACTTTATTTGAAAAACATAAATAAATTTATCTATTGATTTTCCAAAAGCATATTCGATCTCAATATGGCCATCTTGTCTCCTACATTAAAAACGCAAATTACCGGACAGGCTTTTACCAAAGGCTTCTCGGCCCTCACTAATTTCAGTTTTTCGAAGGCTTTACCAAGGGCCTGTAGAGTAGTGAAATATTGAAGGCTTTAGGTCGTCGGTAAGCGAAGTCTTATTTACCGAAGTCTTTTGCCCTTCAATAAGTAGTTCGATTATATGAAATAACAAATTGAGTTTTCGTTCCTCCATTTCGCAAAAACTATTTTTCACTAAAACAGCAGAAGCTATTCACCATCTCTGAAATTGCCCTCTATCCTAACTCCATTCGTTAATCCCATTCGTGATTGTTCCCTAATCCTCCATTGCAATCATTGTTCCCCAATCTCCAGTGTATGATTTCTCTGCAAACCCTCATTCCCCAATCCTCCATTGCGGTCGCTCTTCAGTCACAAGTGTCCATTGTAGTCGCATTGCGGGCTCCTAAGGAATCTGGTGGTTGAAGTCAGCTATTATGGCAAGAATTTTGGAGGTGCTTGCCTGTCGAGGGGGTTGTCGCCATTATCGCGAGGCAGGGCGGGTTGCTGTGTGACGAGGAATTCCATTGTCGCTGCGTGAACCCGCGACTGCTGCTACGTGAGGAGGTGTTCCATCATCGCTAGGGAGGCTATTGGAGGGGGTTGTCGTGGAGGTACGTTGTAAATTGTGATTGTTGGAAGTTGCTTATTTTGTGTTTTCATACGGTCTCTGTAATCCAATTTGTGTTTGATTTTGTTGAGTTGATGTTGATTGTGATTGTGCGTTTGAAGATCTGTGTAGTGAGTAATATTGACTAGTTTAGTGTTTTTGAATGGTTTTTGGTTTAGTTGTGGTTTTAGTTGGGAAGTTAAGTGTCTATGGTAGTTGTATGTTGAGTGATTAGTTGGAAGGACGTGTGTGAGAGGGAGAGTTGCTTTCTGAGAGGGAGAGATGCTTTGTGAGAGTTGCTTTGTATGTTAAGTGATTAGTTGTATTTTGAACCGGTAAGATGAAGTTTTATTTATAGGTTTCTTTAAAAGAAGATACAACACTACTTCTAACAATAATCAAAAGGTTCCAAAATCATGTTTCTTTTGGAACCTGTGACACTCAAACCATTCATGCTCTGAATTGGTGTTCCAATTCATCTTATCGATGTTGAATGAAATGTCAACATCCAATTCTTTTGATTAGACACAGAGAAAGAGAAGATAATTTAGACAGGAATAAGAATCAAATATTAGCTATAAATTATCGTTATGAATACAATCACAAGAATAGGCAAATCCCAAGAAATAGAAAAGAGCCATGACAAGACCCAACAAATGCTACAAACGAATCGAAAAGGGGTTGAAGAAAGAGCTGCCAGCACTGGAAACACTTTGGCACATGGACATTCACTTTATGTAAGAGAAAGCTGCACAGCATGAGCCTACCAGCAAGAATTCATTGGCCCTTTTGCTTCAAAGTCCTCAAAACCACTTTCCATGGCTTCAAAGTTATAGCTGCCACCACCTTATGATTCAAAATCCAATTGGCTTACTTCTTGAAACCAACTTTTCTGAAATAGTAACACATAATTTCTTGAGTTACAAGGATGGATGACGTTTCATTCGTGTCAATGTAGTTTGATGGACCAAACCAAGGAAGCATCTAGTGAATTAGGATCTTGTTCAGCGTTGTTTGTGTTGTCCAGATTGATTCTAGTGTTTATTCTAAATTCTGGTGCAACTGTGAGTGAAAATTTTGCATAGTTAGCAACTGCTACTATCATTTGCTGCAACCAGCTGTTTCTGTGCGTTGTAGCTGTTTGAACAAGTTTATTTTACCATTTTAAACTTGTGTACACTATTCAAATAGTCATTTACAAGCCTATATGCAGAATTCCCCTTTAAACCACCAAATTTTGCTGCATTTTTGGTTACAGCTGTTGTGATTTGATGAATCAGATATTTTCAGTGTATTCTTACCATTTGTGCAAGTTTATTTTACCATTTCAAAGTTGTATGCACTGTTCATTTGGTCAAATTTGAGCTCATATGCAAAATCACTTCCTAAACCATCAATTTTGCCTTATTTTGGAAGTGAACTAGTGATTTTCGAGTGCAGTGTGATTCTTTACTGTCTTAGTGTCTAAACACCTTCAAATTGATGATAAAAAGTTGCTCCAAACATCGAATTATGTTCCCAAACGTGTTTATGCAGAATCACCCATTAAACCACCAAATTTTGCTTAAATTTGGAAGTGATTTTGTGATTTTCTGCTACATTGTGTTCCTTGGCTCTCTTAGTGCTTAAACACTTTCAATTTGATGATATAAAGTTGCTTGAACCATCATTTGAGCTTTTGAAACACCGCCACTCAATTTTCAATTTGAAAGCACTGTTTTAAGTGCCATTTTCTAGTAGTTTGCCATTTTAGTGCTGTTTGGTTTTGTGTATTCTTTAATTTTCAATTCTAGGTTGGCAAGAGCTGGTTACATGTTTCCAAATGGAATTATATGATCCAAAAAGTGTAATCCAATCATAAAAAGCAAAAGAAAACCATGCAAACCAGTTTTGAACCCCAAAACCCTAAAATCACTAAATCTACAATTAAAATGAAGTGGTTTGATGTATGTTTCTCGGCTAGCTACAGACTTTGACCATATGAACAGTATTAAAAAACTTTAATTGACCAAATAAACTTGCTGGACCATGGAAAATGGATAGGAAATCACAGAATCTCAAAATCAGTGTAGTAGTTGCCAATTATGCAACAATTTTAGTGAAAAATGTCACCAAAACAGGTCTAAAATGGAACTGTAGTAGTGAAAATGAATATCAGGGACTCAGCTGTTCATATGGCACTTCTAACATGTTTATATCATCAAATGGAAAGTGTTTAAGCAATGAAGGAGGCCAGAAAACGTCCAATCCAGAATTTCACTAGTTGAGTTGGAAATTTATCAAAAATGGAATGGCTGAAACTGTTTTTGTGCACAAGAATGGAGAATGACCATTTAAATAGTGCTAACAAGTTTGTAATGATCAATTACACTTATTCAAATGTTCCAAAACCAGAGAAGCACACAGAATCCAAAAAACACCTTGCCACAACCCAATTTTGACTCAAAATTGATGGTTTAATGTACTATTCTGCACTTAGACCATTATATCACCAAATGAACTCTCCTAGCAACTTTTAAACATCATTTTACACTTACTAAAACTATCACACAACATAGAAAAACTCATAAAAATTTGTCACAAAAACTCATAAATCAAAACTCATAAAAAATTGTCATAGAATTCAAAATTTGAGTTTGCTATGGACAAAAACTCAAAAATCACTCCATCACAACACCAAAACTGAGTTTAAGGTTCAAATTTGTCAATTCACATAGTAGTGAAAATCAAAAAATAAGCTAAAACTCAAAGTTTGAGTTTTAAGAACCTAAAAAGTGAACTTTTAAGGTAAGAATTTGTCAATTCACCTAATGTAGACTTATTCTAA
>NW_014543260.1:97978-124939 GCF_000741045.1 Vigna radiata var. radiata | reverse complement strand
ATTCACCTAATGTAGACTTATTCTAAGGTATGTAAACATCCTAACAAGTCTAACTTAGTCTAATAAAGGTAGGAAAGTGGTGAAAAGCAAAGAATTCCCTAAAACTAAAAATGACACTACTTTAAACCTTAAAAGGTGTAGTAAAATTGAGTCATTACAAGTCATTTTTCGTTCTACTATGATTCTGTGATTTTTGGTAGTTTAAACAAGTGCAAATTGATGTATTAAAGTTGTGAGAACAATTCATATGATGTTAGAATGCCCTGTATGCAATTTAGTATGTCTAACCATCATATTTGAGACATTTTTGGAACTTGAAATTTATAAAACATATTCAATACTAACCTTTTTAGTAGACTTTATTTGGTGGGCTACAGGTTTGATAACAAATTTCTGCAAGGAAAATAAAATTGCAAGATGTTCAGCCATGGTTTAAATGCCAAATAGAAGAAATGGAAAAATTGAACGCAAACAAAGAGCAAAAAGTTGGTGATTTGAGATTCAAAATTACACAACAGCAGCTCTAGATCAACACTAACCACAACAACAACTTTGTTTGATGAATTGAAACATTTGGAAACTCAAATTTTACTCAAAATCGTATTGATACTCAAAATCCCCTTTCTACTTCCCAAAATTGACTCAAAATTGGAGGTTTTGGAAGTGATTTTGTGCCTAAGTCATTTTGACACTTTGCTAATCATTTCAACAGTTTTAATTCATCAAAACAAACTTGTTTCAACTCTAATCAGGCACAAAACAAAAATGCAACTCAGATTCACTTTGCATAGTTTGAGTAATTTCAGCATGTATGAATTGTCTCTTTTGTGGAACTTGGTGAAACTTGGTGTATGCTTTATCCTGGTGGTCATATTTTGCTGAAACTTGTATGTTGATGTATATATATGTATGTTTTTGTATATTGTATGGTCATTTATTAGGCTACTTCTTGATTAAGTTAAGTAGTTATTTAAAAATCCTATAGTACTACACACATTCTCAATTCAATGAGAATGGTAAAAATACTATAAACACTTAAAACCTACAAAATATTTGGAAGTACTCTATAAAAGAGAACTCCAATAGTAATAAATTGTCTCCCCTAACTTTGATATACAGGCCCTTAGGATGTGTAATGTATTTCAATACTTAGGACTTTTCTTTGCATACACTTATTGTATGCTTATGACAGTAGTATTCAATTTTCCTTCCATGTTTGACTTAAGTAGTAATAGGTTTATTACTTATGTGACATGGAGTGTTGTTGATTTCGCTAAGTTTACCTTTGTTTGGCTTGTCACATATCATGACCCATTTTGCTAAGATGATGAAGATCAATTTGAAGACTATGTACAATTTTAGTTTGATTTTGTTATTCATCATAGTTGTTAGAACATAGTATTGATTTTGCTACATTAGGATCACTAGTACATTTGGATGTTATTAGTACATTATGATTTTGTACATTATCTTTGCTTAGAAATGGATGATTTTGCTACATTATGATATTCTTAGAACATAATGTACATTATGCTTTTTCATTAATGAATGGATGATTTTGGGATGCATAATATGTAGGTCTGTTTGTGGTTTGAAACTTTTATGCAGGTTTGTCTATGTTGTGAACATTTTATGCAGGTAAATGTGGTTGGATAAGAAAGACAAATATCACCCATATTTTTGTGAATGAAACCGAAGGCTTTATCGAGGGCTTTTGCCTTTCGGTAATTACCGACGGCTTCTGGCCCTCGGTAATTACTGAAGGCTTTTTGCCCTTCGGTAATTACCGAAGGGTTCGGTAATTACCGAAGGCTTTCGGCCCACGATAATTACGGAGGGCTTTTGCCCTTCGGTAATTACCGAGGGCTTATGGCCCTCAGTCATTACCGAAGGACAAAAGCCTTCATTAATGGTTAGGGACAAACGTTTTTCCGACGACTTTTTGATGATCGGTCGGCCTTCGGTAAGTGTTCTTTACAGACGGTTTCTGGTGTTTTCCGAGGGATTTTGACCGTCGGTAATGCCCTTCATTACTGTAGTCCTATGGATGTGTTATTGTGCACTGTTTATAATGTTCTTTCTATTTTAGAGTGACAATTACAACTCCTTCAGAGCACTTGTATCAGAATTAAACAAGAGAAAATCAGTAGACAATAACTGCTGTCTTTCTATATTACTCTCCATAGTTAAAAAAAAAAAAACCATTACCAACCTCAACATATACAAAAATTTTGTTGTTCTGAATAAAGATATTACATTTAATTCCAGCAAAATATGAAAACTTCCTTAGCCCTAATAATGATAAAAATTACCGAAGGGCAAAATCCCTCGGTCATTACCGAAGGGCAAAAGCCTTCAGTAATGGTTAGGGACAAACGTTTTTCCGACAGCTTTTTGACCGTCGGTCGACCTTCGGTAAGTGTTCTTTACCGACGGTTTCTGGTGTTTTCCGAGGGATTTTGACCGTCGGTAATGCCCTTCATTACTGTAGTCCTATGGATGTGTTATTGTGCACTGTTTATAATGTTCTTTCTATTTTAGAGTGACAATTACAACTCCTTCAGAGCACTTGTATCAAAATTAAATAAGAGAAAATCAGTAGACAAAGTACAAAGCAATCCTTCAAATCTGCCAAATTTTTGTTTCTTGGTTCTTGGAGAAACAACACACCTGCAAAATCTTATCTTGACTCTCTTATGCTAGATATTAAAGACCAAATGCTCAAGAGTTCTTAATGCAGAGTGTTATGGGCCAATATATAGATTTCCCAAAGTTTGACGCATTTTAATCGATTACAAAATTAATATAATCGGTTAAGCTTTAAACAATTATACCAGAATTACATCAAAACAGATTTAACTGATTGCCTAGTTAATGTAATTGATTGCACAATTATTGTAAGTCAAAACTATTCAAAATATGACTGTTATGGCAATTTAGACTTAACTTAAAAAGAATTTTCAATGTGTACCAGATTTAACTGATTAAGGAAATTATGTAATCGGTTAAGTATTACACTTAAGCCATTTTTGAAAACATTTTCTTCTGAAAACACATCATTGCAATCAGCAAACAGGTGTTAGCAAAAATACGAGTTTTAATCGATTATGCATATAATGTAATCGGTTAAAATTTGTAGTTTTCCAAAGTTAAGCATTAGTTGATATCTGATGAACCGAATTGATTACATAAACACTGTAATCGATTACTTCATACAAATATGCATTATGTAAGTAGTTTTGTCATTTTACAGTATGAATATGCACAGGACAAATATAAACACATGTATGTCCATATTAAGTATGAAAACCAATGAGTTCTATGTTCATACTAAGTATGCAAACCAATCAATTCGAGCACTAACAAGCATTTAAATGCAGTTATGCATATTAAACGTTTCAGTTGATGTGCAAGAAACATATAGAAACATTTTTGTTGTTGTCATCATAAAAAACACAAGGGATGTGGTTTAGCTTTCACATTGCTCCCCCTATCAATAATTACTATTTCGAGGAGTCCTTGGTTGGACTTATGATTGTCGTAGGCTGGATGGGTGTTGTAGATTGGGTGAGTTCAGGATCATTAATTGCTTGATTTCCAGTATTCTTTTAGCTTCGTAGGAGAAGGTCGGTTTGTAGGAATTCATCTTGGACAGCTCGGCTTGGATAGCTTAACCTATAAGAGCTAAGCCTGGAGGAAGATAACCAGGAGAGCTCGACCTGTAGGAGCTCAGCTTGAGAGCTTGGCCTATAGGAGCCCAGCGTAAGAGCCTTACCTTGGAAGAAGTCGGTCTAGAGGAGGTTGACCTTTCACTAGTGTAGAAATCACATTTTATGACGGGTAAAACTGACCTATTATGACGGGTAAACTTGGGACATAATTTTGAGCGTTATAGTAGGTTTGTGCATTTTATGACGTAGCAGAAAATTACGTCATAAAGCTTGAAAATATTATGACGTAATTTCTGTAACTAGTCATAATATGTGAAATTTATTATGACAAATTTTCATTTATCAATCATAATATGGCGAAATGTATTATGACGTAGATGTATTTACCTGTTATAATATGTGGTGTACTATGACGAAGATATTTTTACCAATCATAATATGTTGAATGTATTATGATGTACAATTTTTCACCTATCATAATAAATGGTTTTCAGAATCAACATATTATGACGTACATTATTTAATGTCATAATATTTGTTTTTTTTTAAAATATGATTATTACAATTGACATCCAATGAATTTATAATCATATTCTTGTATTATCATCTCATTCAATCAATTTATAATTAATATAGCTTCAAATGAACAAATTCAATCGAACTAACAAAATAGAATTTATTTCAAACATTAAATTGTCTAATAATATTTAATACATTATTTATGCATGAAACTATATATTAAATCCAAATATTACATTAATGTACATACATTATTGAATTGTAGTCAAGTTTCTACTAACACTTAAAATATAATAAGCCCAGTTCCTTCTAATGTCCTAAAAGTCTACAACTTCCATGGAAGATGAATCATTAAAGACCTACAAATAAAATAATGGAGTTAAAACAATATTGTAATGAATAGTTGGATAAGTATTTAGTTAGTTTTTTTATTATCTTATTCAATGATTCAGTAATGTTTGTACAAATAATGGCATGCAAGTGTTTCATTACATAATAATACCCACATTCATAATTGCCTAATTGACGTCGATACGGCAAATTATATACAAATAATCAAGACTCATTCAAACTAAGGACATCAAATATCATATTCTAGCTAGCCTTTGTTCCATGTAACTTTGATCAAAACCAAATTTGAAAGAAAAAACATGAACAATTACAAAATAATACAACTAAAAGACAATATATTACAAAGATATGAAAGATAAAAATTAATACCTTAGAAATGGAACCTCCAAATTGATATAGGAGGAACCCTAATTAATGCTTGGTTGTAATTGTAATCAATGACTGAACTGAGCAATAGAACAGCCTGGTTTTCACCCATTAGAAAAACATAATATAATAATACTAATATCTCAAATTAAATAACAGTATAAAGGAAACCCCCTCAAAACAACTTAAAACACAGGAAATCAGATCCTGTAACAACCATTTAATTGAAATACACACTCTAGAACAACTGGAAACGCTACAAAGGAATTTGGCAGCAACTAGGCACTAGAAGGCACACCTTATATCAATTAGAAAGTATTGGTGAGTTGTTACGATAACTAAGGCATTAAAAATACAACCTATGACCATGGAAAATGTTGCAGACCTTGTGAAAACAGCTACAACACTAGAAAAGGCCTCCTATTACACATGTTAACAGCTACAAGGCCTCTTATTATAGTTGAGGATACTGCAGAATCCTGTTAAAACAATTATGATTTGTTGTTATTATTCGTGGGAGAAACAGTGAAAGTAGAAAGAGTGAGGTTTAGGTGCGAATGTTGAGAGGCATATAATGAAATTAATGCATTGTGTTCATGAATTGAGAAAGGTGCCAAGAGAGTGTGTTTAGTGTAAGAACAGTGCAACTTCTCTAAATTCAGACCCATCACAGAAGAATGAGAACAAGAGCCAAACAAAAAAGGCTACAACCTATATTAATTAATTAATTATCATCACATTATTTTTATATATTCAGAAATTAAATAACTGTTTTGCAGAGATTGCCAGAATTGCCACCGTGGGAAAGAGTACAGATGTTTGGTTGTAGCTATACCTAGGGACACATGTGTCTATTTACTGAGATGTCCTATTTTTCCCAAATACCTAACGTTTTAAACTTGTGGTTAGTGACTTCTACGATAAACCAGCCATTCTAGTTTTGCTTATTTCTGTAAATCAAAATGTATTCAACAAGGTGTGAAAGGATGTGGTTGTTCTTTACAATGGAAACATCATCTTTATTCTTTTCAACAAAAACTAAAGCTCTTTTAAGTTCTTTCTGACCCATCTCTAAAGTCTAAACCTTTATATTGACCTTATATTCATGATCAAGACTCTAGCAATTCAAGGAAATTGAGAATGAGAACAGAGGAAAGAGGGTATACGAATGCTCAAATATATTCTAAAACTTAAATGGTTGAAGAGTGTGTAAAGGAATATTTATTCCTTCTTATAAGCTCTGACCATATTTCAGTATCTTCCATACTTTATTTTTTGTATCTTAAATTATTAACTTTAGTGTTGATTACAATGCCCCACTTCTGTATTGATCATGCAACGGGACAAAGAAATGGAGTCACTTATTTGGAATCAAGGGAATCACCTGTGAAGAAGTGCTTCCATTGGAAAATTATAATAAAAAAGGTAGTGAGCTATACTGTTCTTAGGTAACTGTTGCTGTCATCTTTCAATGACAATTCTTTGTTGTATTGTAGCATCTAATCACCAAAATTACCATATTGTTATATGCCGACTTTTGAAAACCTATACTCGTTATTATCACTTTGTTATTATATAAAAGTCAACAAAAGGCAAACACGCGCTTAGGGAACCGAAATATGGCATTATAACATTTGACACGTTATCTCATAACGCAGTCTTCAACAGTTCGATCTATATTATAAAAGTTTTGAACAGAATGAAGGAAAATAATCAAAAGGGAACTATTCTGACCAAACAACTATTCCTAACACGCAAACCAAATTAACAGATCCATTCATGTCTAGAATATGAAACTACCTGCCTAAACCAGTAGAGAGGATGAATAACTTGTTTGATTCCACCTTTCAGATGTGATTTTATTACGCTAATTAAGAAGCTATGCTATTTATAACTCTGCTGTATTTCACATCCTAAACGCAAATTTTAACTTCTCAACTTGTGTTCTAAACAAGCATGTAAGGTATTTGGATCCTCAGAAAAAGTTGAATATATGCCACCATCCAAAAGAATAAGATTATAGTTGGACCACCAGCTATGGTATATGATTGGTCCCCTAGACATATCATGGTCCTCGTGTCATAATTCCACCAACACATTGATAACTTATGTATTAGTGGATACATTCATGGCCAACTATGTTAAGATAAACAAAATTAAATTAGTTTCTCTTGTAGGTTCTGTTTTCCTTTTATGTAATATGGGGATAGCACGGTCAATATAAGCTTCAAAAGTTTGCTTCCATTATCACAACCTCTACTTAGCTACCCAATTTGATGTTTCATTTAGCATTCCCTTAACCGTATATAACTGTATCAACACGAGAATAATAATGCAAAATACTAATATGTGCTTGTTAGCTGTTATCTTTCTGACAGAAAACTTTTTTCTGATAAACTCTGTTGTCATATTCTTTCATCACTTTCTGATAAAAAGCCAATATCTAAGTTTGTACTAGAAATAATTTTGAACTAGAAATAGACCTTACATCTAAGTGTGTAAACTTGGTAAAGGCTCTACTTTGAAAGAATGGATAACAAACAACGCATACGCAATTAGAGTAGAGTGCATAAATTGAATAAGTAAAATATAGTTTCAATTCATGGAAGACATTACTCATCTTCATACTCACCCACAGATGACAACTTCAACATTCCAAAGCTAAGGTAAAAAAAAAAAAGAAAAATTATACTTCATTCAGTTGGCTATTCATTAGTATTAACTATATTAAGAAGAGATCAAGTTATTGGCAGAAGAAGTTGTTGCCTACTTGAGAGAGTAATTACGAAACAAAAACTTCGAAAGGGGAATGAACATGCAGCTACACTTGCAGCATCAACCACATCTATCTAGGTTAGGTCCTACCTCTACTCCTATGGAGTTTTCTTTGAAGTGGGTCGAATCACTGCTTGACTGGAACAAACACTGAGGGAACCAATTTCAATCAATGAAAAATGAAGGAAAAGGCAAAACAATTAGTCAAAAGGTGAGAAGATGAAGATATAAAGAAACCTTAGCAATTGAGGGTGAAAGATAAGGTGAGAGACTGAGAGGTAAAAGAAAGTGCTTACTGCTTGAACTGCGGTTCAACAAGATGATGGAGAGGCAGCGAGAGCCTTTGATGATGGAGACGAGAGAAACGCTCTCGTGAGGCAACGCGAATGAGAAATGTGGTGGATGAACGGCAGAACGAGAGTGAATGGTTGAGCGAACGACGAATGATCGAGAGTGAAGAAGAGAGGAAGAGAGAAAGAATGATTTAATGGTTATGGTGTATTATGACGAACGAAAATGAGGAAGAGAGGGAGGGAAGAGAAATTAGGGACAAACGTGAGATAGCGGGACTGGGAAATGGGAAAATCAGATAGAGGGAGAGATATTATGACTGATTTCTAAATATCAATCATAATACAATAACTCTGTAAAAATAGGCTTTGAACTTATTTACAAGTTTGCTACCGCGCTTCATATTATGACTGATATTCATACGTTATAGTATGTTTTAAACTTATTTACAAGTTTAGCACCGCATTTCATATTATAACCCATGTAGAAAACTATATCATAATATATCTAACTTTATTATAATTCTGCCACTGGTCCAACGTATTATGATGAGTGGTTTTCACCCATCATAATATTACTATTTTTCCACTACTGTTTATAAGCTCAACCTAGAGAAACTTTCCTGGATAAATTCGACCAGATGGAGATATAATATATTTACTTTAATTATAACAATTACAACAATATAACTTAATTTTATTACTTATAAAAGAAAAAAAGTCGTGCGTACGTACGGTCACTCGACTAGATTAAAAAAAAAACAACCACTTTGGTTAAGGATAGTTCACTATTAAAATATACAAATAATTGATTATCTTATCATATTTATAAGTTTAAGTAATTTGTTACTGTGTTAATTAATTACAAGTAAAATAAATCAATTATATTAGGCATTCACTATATTAAAATAATTACCCTAGACATCACTTTCCATTCAGAGGCAGAACTGATTTCTTCGAACCAGAATTTATTTCTTCAAAAGCACTAAATGCTCAATTAATTTAATTAGTTGGCAGCTGAAGAGATTGGTAAGACTTTTTCTATTTAAGGAATTATTCTCATCCCTCCCTACACTATCCCATTCCTTTTCTCTGTTGTTTGTTTCTTCATCCTTCATAATGTCACTTATTGGAAAAATTAGCACTGAACTTCCAGTTCATGCAACTGCAGACAAATGGTTCCACATCTATTCCAAAAAGCTCCACCATGTTCAACACGTTGCTGGTAAAGTTCATGGAACCAAACTCCATCAAGGTGATGATTGGCATACCAATGATTCGGTCAAACACTGGACTTACACCTTAGGTAAATATTCTTATAATTAAGTTGTGTTTAAATATGTTAGACAAATCAAAATACGAGAAATTCATATTATTCATTACTTAGTTTTAATGTATATATAGATCAAACCTATAATGCAATTTGGATTATACTTTTAAATAGGTATTTAAAGAATAAGAAAATAAAATAAAATAATTAATTCTTATTAATTACATATGCCGAAATTAACTCTACCCTGGAAGTTAAACTCAATTGCTGAAGAAGCAAAAATAAGATAGCTAATATAAATTACATTGAACTAGTTTTACTCGCATATATAACTTGTTTAGTCTTCTTATTTTATTTTCTTATTATTGTTTTGAAATGGAATTTTTATGGAATTATCGACAATTATAACATCCAAATTTTCATGATAATGTAGTACTATTAGATTTCTTATATCGTCTTATAGTTAATTAAAAAAAAAGTGCTATTATAGATATTCAAATATAATTTATAATAATTAATTATACCCACAATTTATTTGCAACTTTGTTTTTTTTTTTTAGAAACTAAAATTATATATTTCATATATTAGCAAATGAGGCATCAATTACATATTCTTCTAATATTTTTGTTGAATAATAATTGGTTATTCTGAAACTACAGACGGTGAGACAGTAACATGTCTTGAAAGTATTGAATCGGTTGATGAAGAGAACAAAAGAATTAAATACAACGTCTTTGGGGAAGCTGTTGATGATAAATATAAGACGTTGAAGATAATCTTTGAAGCCATAGAGAAGGATGGTGGCAAAGCTGCAATCAAATGGACCATTGAATATGAGAAGCTAAGAGAGGATGTTCATCCTCCATATGGCTACCTGGAATTATATGACCATATCATTAAGGATGTTGATGCTCATATTGTCGAGGCTGAAAAGGATGCCACCAAAAAGAGTTGAATTGAAAGAAGGGTGTGGCCAAAGATAATGCACGTGTATGTACTACAATATCTGTGAAGTTTGATGTGGAGAATATAATACTTTATATAGTTTGTGTGATGCATGTGGGTGATATATATATATATATATATATATATATATATATATATATATATATATATATATATATATGTTGGTTTTGAATAAAAGGATATCTTTAGTCTTCTTGTCTCATTGGATTTTGTCGGTATATAATTAGAATCTTAAGATGACTAACAATATTCTTCTAAATATGTTTCTTTATATAGAGTACACATAAGAATAACAAGTAAAATATACAATTGAATTGTATATTTAAATATCTTGATAAATTATTCAACGATTAATTTTATTAATGGATCAGTATTGGTCCTTCATTTTGTGGCAGTGTGCGTCTTTGATGTGGCACTGATAATACATCCCACCTAGCACATTTGGTCCTGCTATGTCATCGCACCTCTATAATAAATTCTGCAAAACCAAACTATATTGATGTCCAATTATGTATCCTTGCCGAGCTAGCCCATCTTGTGTGGTTATTATCTACTTTATGTATTCTGTTTTGTATTTTATTTCAATCAATTTAGTCTCTCGAGACAGTTTGTGCATAACATGTCCTGTTCGGTCAATAAATTCCACGGTTGCTCAATCCCTCCATCAATTAAGAGAGTGGTCAAGGTGGTATAATTTCGTCAGAAGATCTAACGGTGCAAAAAGTCACTCTCATTAATTGCCCAATTAAAGTTAGTGGAGTTTTAACTATATTTGCCCGGTTATAATTAAAAGGCCATTCAAAAAGTTATAAAATAGAGATAAAGATAAGATAGTAGGTTACTCATTATTTATCATCCAATGCTTTTAGAATCAAACTAATTTCAATCACATCAATCCACAACAACTTCAAGTTTTTATCTAATAATCATCTATGTCATTTCCTGATATATCAATATTAGCAATATCATATACTTTCTTTTCATACACAATCCAGAAAATAAGTTGCAAATTATTAGTATAATAAGTCAATAATTGTGATTGGTACTTAAATTACTAAATATGGATTCATTCCATCAGTAGCTAAATCAAATATAAGATTTCTACATTCTTTACCAAATTGTGAAAATTGTTGATTAATATTTTTTTATTGCTTTGAATCAGCTAGATGACGAAACAGTCTGTCAATTATTCTCTCATTTGCATGTCATCTAAGATTTTTAACATCTTTTGGATTCGCGAACAAATGCTTAATTCTTGCCACGAGTGGAAGGTACCAAACTACTTTCAAAGCAAACCCATTTTTTTCTGTGTGACCACTACCTTCACGGTTGTTTTTTGACTTGTACCATGATAACCCACATTTTGGACACTTTGTCAAAACTTTATACTCTTTCTTATATAATATGCAATCAATCGGACATGCATGTATCCGTTAATATTCCATACCGATCAGACAAAGAATCTTTTTTGCATCATAATTACGAGTGGGTAATGTATTTCCATCTGGCAGCATTTCATTCAACAACGACAGCAATTCTGTAAAATTCTTATCAGTCCATCCATTGGTCACCTTTAAATTCATGAGCCTTAACACAGTGGACATCGTTTCATACACATGCGCTTAGGCAAAAGCTTCTACGCCAACATCGCGGATCATGTCCTCTAAGTTGTCTTCTTCTAGTCGATCTTCCATATTCATGGTGGAATCATATACATTTTTAGTTGGAGAAACAATTGGAAAGTCTATTAATTCGTCGAGCCATATTCATGTTGTATAACTTCGTATGAAACCATCACAAATAAGATGTTCCCTAATATCGGTTGCGTTCAACTTCCTCCCATTCAAACAGTTGACACAGAGACATCTAAACTTGACTTCATCATCACTTGTACTCTCATTACGTTGCAGAAATTGTATAAATTCTTCTAACCCTCTCTCGTACTCAGTGCTGATGTATAGTAAATTAATCTAATGTCGATCCGTATGCATATTTACTGAAATTGTTTACACAATATAAATAATCTTGAATGATCACTTTGATCGTTTTTGTTTTCAAGGTGTGATCCTATCCCATTCAAGAAGATTCACTTCTATTTAGTTTATTAAAAATATAAATTGTAAACAACATATCTAAAATTTCACGAAATTTTGCCAACATTTCGCATTGGTCTTTAGGTTACACGAAATGAAAGTGATTATAAATCAAAATCAAATATGCACCTGGAGATCAATACAAAAGACAACTGCAAAATTTCATGAAATTTAAGACATGTATATTAAAATTTATATATTAATAAAGTATGAAATAGTTATTGCTCTTCTTAAATTGTCCAACCGGACAATTCAAGATTCAATACTTGTAAATTAATGTTACCATCTACTCTCTATTCATTTTTATAAAGTACATTTGTTCAAAAAAAAAAATGGAGATAGTAAATAATTTTTGTATTGAATCTCAAATGGAAAACTAAGGCTAATTCACAACAGCAATATATTCAACCAAACAAATAATTACATATGCAACATACAATATATTCAAGCAAACAAATAATTATATGTTCATGTTAAAAGAAAATTTTAAAAAATAGGAACCTGGGAACGTGAAAGTCGGTCAACAATGAAGAATGTCCGTGTTTTAGAATATATAAAACGTCACCACAAAAATACAATACCTGGACAAAAACAAACAACACATTAATTATTGCATAATGCCAATTGATAACGGTCTAAAAACCGTTATTTTTATGCTTAAATATGATATCGAAACACACCCTTTATGGCTTAGAATGAGCTTAAAATCAAGTCAAACATGTAGTTGAGTCATGTGAGAGTCAAAAGTTGGTTTTAGAGATATTATGCTTGTTTTTACATTGTTTTGTAGGGTTTTAAGGTGAATTGAAGATGGAAGGGAAGCAACGTGGACTTAGACACGTGAAAGATGAAGAAAAAGGATGAAAAGAAGGGTTAGAAGAACCGCTGAGCGTCCAGGGCGATTTGAGGCAAACCGCTCAATGGTAAAACTGATCACTGAGCGGTCACGTGGCTAAGGGGGAAACCGCTGAGCGGTTTATTTAGCCGCTGAGCGGTTATCTGTTTTTATTAGCTCGGATTCTGTGATCTTTTTGTTATCTTTTTGGTCTATAAATAAACCCAGTGCGAATCAAAACTCATTCTTTTGGAAGAGAGAAACGTCAACAGCAGCTCTACACTCCTTGGAGGCTGTTCTTTGGATGCTTAGGCTCCAAACTACTCATTCTAGGGTTTATTCTTTCATTCTTCCATTGTATTTCATCTAGTTTCACCATGATTATGGTGAACTAAACCCTTTGTTGTTGAGGAACAATGTAATCTTTTGAAACTCTCATATATCCAAATTCTTATTTACTTTATATGCTTGCATATGCTTGATTTATCAATAGTTGGGTTCCTTACCTTTGCTTAATGCTTTTATCGTTTAACTCATTTAGTAAATGTTGTTTGTCTTTATTGATACGGAGACGTACAGTAATGTCATGAACTGGGGGGAATTCCTTGATTAAGCTAATACCGCCTAGAGATAGGGGTAGGACGATCAATTGTATTTTGCTTCCGTTTATCATGCATTATTAGTTACTAAGGGAGGCTAGAGATAGCAAGCCGGTAATTAGTAATAGGCTCTTTTTGCCAAGAGATTGGGTTAAGGGTAGACTAAGAAAGTTTGCATGACAATATGATAAATAAGCAAAGAAGATAAGAAGAGTAGATATAAGAGAGTGGATAAGATGAAATTGTAAACCCCAACAACTCCATTCATCCATAGTTTTTCCTTGCCAATTGAATCATTGCATTTGCATGTTTACTTTTGCATTCAAAAACCTAAATTTAATTCTTTTCTCAACTCTTAGGCAATTAGGTTACACGAAAGTTAAGGCCTAAGAGTCCTTTGGGAATCGATACTTGGACTTACCTATTTTATATTACTTGATAAAGATCTGGTACACTTGCTAGGAACTTAACACCAATACAAAGGTTAAATATGATAAAATGACAAAAGCAATTAAACTATTGAAGAACCAATATGCCAACTTATTTTGTTAAAAACCGAATTCAAAAATTTTAGGTAAGCATTTTACATATATCAAATAACTAATACAAAGCTACCTCTAAAGAAAGCTGAAAAATAAACATTCATATTTTTAATTGATGATCATGAATAAAGAGAACTTGGGGTGGCGACCCAAACAGGAAGTGGCGGCAATGGCGCCAAATGCAAGGCATAACAGCAATGGCGAATGACGGTTGGGGGCAATGGTCTTTTGTCGGTGATGACAATGACGGAAGAGGCAAGGCGCGACAACAATACGAAAACGAATGGTGGTTACAGGCAACAATGCGAGGAAGACGAAGAAGAAGAAGGAAATGTTGCGGTGGAAGACGAAGGACGATGGATATTGTGCGCCTGAGGAAGAAGAGTTGTGCGAGGAAGAAGAGGAGAGTGTGAAGAAGAAGAAGAAGAAGAAGTGCTACAAAAATGACCAGTAGGTTCAGTTTCTAAACTTAATAAGCGATATGTTAAGCCCCTGGCAAGTGTACCAGATCGTTATCAAGTAATATATAAAGGTAAGTCCGAGTATCGTTCTCCCAAAGGACTCTTAGGCCTTTTCTTTCATGTAAATTGATCTCATAAGACTTTAAAAGAAATAATTTTTATAGTGTGAATGCAAAACGAAAATAAACATGCAAATGCAAGTGAATCAATTGGCAAAGAAAAGATATGAATGAATGTAGTTGTTGGGGTTTACAATTTCATCCCTATCCACCCTCTTATATCTACTTTTCTTATTAAATTCACTTTATCATCAATTGCCATGCAAACTTTCTTAGCCTATCCACCCTCTTATATCTACTTCTAAAATTACACTGGGTCTATTTATAGGCCAAAATAGTAACAGAATTTCAACCCAAGCCCATTCATTTAGGCGCTCAGCACTAGCTACCGCTCAGTGGTGACATCATAGGACGCTCAACGCTTGCTGGATGCTCAACGGTCTACGTCTTGGACGCCAAGCGTTGGGTTGACGCTGGGCGGTGGTCGTGTCACCTATTTTTCGTCTTTTCTTGCCCTTTTTCTATTCCAAGTCCTTCCTTCTTCATCTTCATCATTCAATTCTCGTAAAATCCTGTCAAAACAATGTAAAACCAAGCATAATATCTCTAAAACCACTTTTGGCTCCCTTGTTCACTAACTTAAACAAAATGCATGATTTCAAGCTAATTCTAGGTCATAAAGGGTGTGATTTAATATCAAAATTAAGTGTGCAAATATTGGATTCTTCCTCATGATCAGCATCTTCATCACTTGAGCTGTTAGAAACACTATTCTCTCAAACAATGTATGCTCCTCTTTGTTTCCTGCTTTTGTATTGAGGGAATCTTTTGTTTCCTTTCTACTTTGACTTCAATTCTGGACATTCTGGCTTGATGTGTCCTTCCTTTCCACATTTGTAGCATTGGACAACATTTGATCTGAAGCTTTTCTTTGATTTACTTTGACCTGCATGGTTAGTAAGTTGACTATCATTTTTCATAAATCGACTGAACTTCCTTACCATCATGGTCATCAATTCCTTTTCGTCCATCTCTGCATCAGAGTCATCAAACTTTGAGTTTCTCTTGCTTGTAGCCTTTAGAGCAATGGACTTCTTTTCTTCAATCTCTTCTTCATCCTTTAATCTACCAAGTTCCAATTCATGTTCTCTTAGCTTGCCAAACAAGGTAGCCATGTTTATACTTGTAAGGTCCTTGGATTCAGAGATTGTCGTGACTTTTGGTTGCCAATTTCTGTTCAAACTTTTCAGAATTTTGATGTTGATCTCCTCTTTATCAAATGCTTTCCTGAGAGCCATAAGGTGATTAATGTGTGAACCTTTTCTGGACTTCATAGATAGTTTCTCCAGCCTTCATCCGAAAAATCTCATACTTTTGAATTAGAGAATTCTTCCTTGCTCTCTTAACCTAATCAGTACCTTCATGAGTAACTTCCACGACATCCCGTATTTCCTTTGCAGATTTGCATTGAGATATCCTGAAAAATTCATCAACTGTTAGTGTAGAGGCAATAATATTCCTAGCTTTAATATCATATTGTGCCTTTCTATTTTCATCAATAGACCATTCAGTAAAAGGTTTTACAACAATTTTATCATCAACAGTTTTAGTAGGCACAAAAGTTTCATTCATTATTGCATTCCAAATTCCTCTATCCATGAATTCAAGAAAGATTTGTATTCTAATTTTGTAAAAAGGATAATTTTCACTAGCAAACAGAGGTGGTTTGTTTGTTGAAGCACCATCACCAAAAGTTTGAAAATAGGAAGTTATCCTCAGGTTTATATAGTCGATTCAAAGAAAAACAAAGTCGACTAGTTTTTCAAATATCTTATGAAAACATGCTCTAGTGTCAATTGTTGGGAAACATGTAGGTTTTGTTTAAAAGCCAAGAAGAGGGGTGAATTGGTAGGTTTTCAAAATCACAGTCTGTTCGCAATCTTTATAAATTTTACAAACTTTCTTAAATCGCAAGTAATAGAAAATTAAGTGTACTAATATAGTGATATACAAGATATTATTTTACCTATTTTCTGTTGTCTAAATGTAGTACTTATGCTTGTCCGTAATCAAATATTAAAATTATCAACGTAATTAATAAAACTATGAACAACTATTATAATAAATGTCCTATTTAGTATAAAACCTTATTTCTGCTCTTTCCTCTTATAATATTTATTTATTACAGATCTAACACCTCTTATAATATACATGTATAAAAGGTCTAATAATTTGTCACTAAAATAGTAGCTGGGTGCTCACTTACATATTCTTCTATATTTCTTATACAATATTTTTTGTTCTCCTTGTAACTTATATTTGCCCTTATGAAAATATTCAAAACTGTCAAAATGATTAATAAAACTATCAGTAACCACTATAATAATTGTCCTATTTACGGAAAAACCTTATTTCTGTTATTTATTATATTTACGTATAAGATGTCTAACAATTTCTCATTAAAATAGTAAATGGGTCATCAACTACGTATTCATATACATTTCTTACACAACAATATTTTTGTTAACGATCATGGTTACTTTTTAAACAACAGACGGTAAGGTTGAAACATGTCATGAAACAATTGAATATGTTGATGAGCAGAAGAAAACAATTGCATTCAAGCTCTTTGGTGAAGCTATAAATCATAAATATAAGGTCTTTAGCCTAACCTTTGAAGCCATTGAGAAGGATGATGGCAGTGCTGCAATTAAATGGAGTATTGAATATGAGAAAGTGAGTGAAGATGTTCATCCCCCATATGGCTACTTGGAATTCTATGACCATGTCACTAAAGATGTTGATGCTCATCTTGTCAAGGCCCAAAAACATGCCACAAAATAAGAACTAAAGGATGGGTGTGGCCAAAGATAATGTTCATGTATGTATTACAATAACTCTTAAGTTTGGTATGGAGGAAAAACCCTTTTAGTTTGATGTGTGTATTTGTTGGAAATCTCATATCGACTAGAGATAAGACCAATTTATAATATATAAGTGGGGCGCAGACCTTAACCCCACAAAACCGATTTGTAAGGTGAGGTCTGCACCCCACTTATATATTATAAATTGACCTTATCTCTAGTCGATGTGCGACTTCCAATAATATTATGTTAAATAAAGTGTTCAATAGCCGTCAAGTTTGGTGTATGAAGTTTGATGTGGGTGTTATATATGTTAAATATATAAGATGTTGAATAAAAACTTTTTTCATTGAATTATTTATCATCATGAGATGACTAGTAATACTCTTCTAAATATTTTCCTATTTATAATATACTCAAAATCACATATCATTCCTTGAAATTTTAAAAGTTGTTCATTGAATTGATTAGTACAATTAATTATAAATTTATATTTCTTTCTAAATCTTATCATTTTCATTTATGATATTTTTCTAATCTTTTAATTGTTTTTTAATACAATCCTTTTAGTTAATGATATATCTAGACTAAAAATAATTCATGACAAACATGTTATATATGGATTGAATTTTATGAAAATAAACAAGTATCACTTCTAATTAGGCTCCTATAACTAAAAACAGAAAGAATATTATATATCTAGAATAAAATTTAAACAAAAATACTTAATTCCACTTTGATTAAAAATACTACTTCTTATTCTTAATATAAGCCATTTCAAGACTTTTTTTACAAGACAGTTTCTATTAGGGCTGCGCAAAAGTAACTGATCTGTACTGTACTATATTATACTAAAAAAAATTGATCCACTCTTCCTAAAAGTTCAATATACTATTTTATGATTCAGTCTTTAAAAACTGAACTTATAATAGTTTTAGTCCAGTTAACTGTCTGTATATATTCTTTCCTCTTCTCTAGTTCCGTTCAACTGCTTCGTCTTATTAAAATAACATTATTTAATAATAAAATATTAATAAAAGAAACAGTTTGCATAAAAAAATTAATAATTAATTTTTTAAAACAAAATTTATTTATCACAAAATTTATATTTTTTTATCAATAAACATATAATGTATATAAATAAAAAAACGTAATTTATATTTTCACATTTTTTAAGTTTACATATAATATATATATATATATATATATATATATATATATATATATATATATATATATTTTTAGTGTGTGACGTTATTTTTTATATTTTTTTATCAATAAAATAAATAAATAAATAAATAAACAAAATAATTTCTAATAATATAAAATAATTAAAAAATCAAAAAATAAGATAAATATTAAAATAAATTTCAATTAAAAAGAATATGTATTGTTATATTATTTAGTTTAAAAACTAGTACAATTCAGTTTAAAATTAGTATAGTCAGTAGTTCAGTTTAGTTTATATTGTAGTTTAATACAATTTAGTACAATACAGTTCAGTTCAGTTTGATAAAACAAAAATCAGTTTAGTTTGTCTGAACTATTTTACAGTTCAGTTCAAGTTAAACAAACTAGTTTTTAGTTCGATTTAGCAATACAGTACAGTGCAATTCTATTTGCCCACCCTAGTCTGTACGAAATATTATATATATAGTTTACTTTTTACAAAATTTTGAAGACAAAATATCCCTGTAAAGAAAAAGCAATAGATATAACATACATGATATCCAACATAAACATAAATAAGGGGGGAAAAAATAGATACATAATCACAAACGACTGCATATTATATTTTGTGATATTTTAGATTTAGTGAGAAAAGAAAAAAGAAAAGGACTAGAAATGGTTTAAGGAAAAAGTCTCTTTAATAACTCTTTTTTGATAACTTTTTGACAACGCATACGTGGCAGTTTGTGATTGGTCCGTTTCAAATAGTTTTTTAGAATAAATTCAAACAGATCAATAAAATTGTCACACGTGTCCTGTTGTCAAAATATTGTTAAAAAAGAGTTGTTAAAATATGATTGTCCATAGTTTAAATACTTCCTTATCTAATAATAAATGATCGATTTGATTTTTCTTATCTGTATATTGTCAAGATAAGAGTCTTGAGGAACTGAAAGTACTACCGAATCAATAAATGCATAAAATCTTATTACGGGTTTATATGATAAACTTGCTAACTATTTAAATTTATCTAATAATATTAATACCACGAGTTATAGAAAGAAAAAAGACACATCGATACAAAACAAGTGAATATGGATGAAGTTTTGGAGCACAGCCGCATTATGTCCTAATTCTTTTATTAGTATAGGTCATCGGTTTGATCAATTTCATTGTTACAATAATGGTTATGAAGTAATTTAGGTTATAAAATTAAATAAATTATTTATTTATTTAAGAGTTTTATCATTTTTTGATACCAAAATATTAATGTACTAACTATTAAGCAATAATAAGTAATAATTATGTTTTAGTGATAGAGTTTATGATTTCAAGACAAAAAATCTAAATGTAAGTTCATAAATTATAAATGTCTAACTCATACACAATGTAACAAATTAACAATACAATTGTTTCGGATGTAAGGCCTAAAACCGAACTCAATCCCAACTGTCTTAGTCGCTGCCTCACCGTCCCTCTCCAAAGATCCTATTACCTTTGGTATCGATCGGTTGTGACCTGCGCATTAGCACTCCGACGCTCAAGTTAGCAAAGTCACCGTGGAATCAGTGTAAAATGCAATTAGATCAAAAGTCAAATATCTGACTAACATTTCTGTATTTATAGGCATCAGACTCAAGTAATGAGCATTAACTACCTATAACCACTGATCCATAATCTCACAAGATTTGTCCCCTAATTGTAACCGCTGTTGAGTGCCCGCGGAATTCGTCTCACCAATCCAAATATACCTTTACTTTACACTCACACTTCCTCCTAGTTCACCTGGTCGGCCTACCAACCATGCCGATCGACTCCCAAGCCTTTCCGATCAATTCTCATTATACCTCTTGCCAACTCATCTTGTTTTCTCTTGATGGACCACCCCCTTTTCCAATACAAGCCAACCGACCACCCCATGCACTACAACAATCAATAGTTTAATTTTGTTTACACTTGTAAAGATTTCTAATTATTTACATACAGTTAGTTTGACATATGAGATCTGACTGATTTCTATTTTAATTCTTCTTAATGCTTGCTGAATAATTTCATACGAACATGAGTCATGATACAAATGCTATTGAATTTCTGTAAGTTTAGGTTCGGTTATATGAACTTCATCATCGTACGAGTTTTCTACACGGAGCAAACGCATCCTCAGCCCTACACACTGACAATTTTTTTTTCTGCATTAGCCTTAAAATTGGTGATATGTTTGATAGTAAAATATTTCTGGGAAGAGTGTGATGTTTCTTACCTCAGTTATCAGTATCATATGCAATTGTCGATTTAATTTTGAAACTATATGTATTATATGCATGTTTGATATCAAGAGCTGGTCAAAAGTGTAAGGAAAATGTTTGGGAGGGTTTGGAAGAAACTCGAATAGCCACTTACGCCCATCATTCCTCACATACTCCTCAAGGGAGATATAATATGTGAATATGAGGGTGAAATACGATATATAAAAAAAGTTACTCTATTTTAGTGTTTGAGAAATAAGTATCGGGCTATGGATATGTGAATGTCACAATGAAAATTTTATGAGACCCAAAATGTTGTCCCAGATGGGAGAATGGATTTTGTTTGGATATGGAAAGGCTCTGTTGCGAAGGATTGCCCTTATCAATTCGTTTTCTTTTTGCTGGCTTTTTTAGCGACCATAGAGTTCCCCTAGTATTATTATTTTTCATTCTTTCATTTTCTAACGATCGTATTGGTAGTCATTTCACCTTATTATAAAATTAACTTTTATGAAAATTTTTTGTCATCATTATTTTATCTATGTGAGGCTTAAAGGTATTGAAAGAAAGGATATATATGTGGTTTTTTTTTTTTTTTAACAAAGGTTACCATTTAGATATTGTCTCTATTTCTCAACTCTTTGGATACTTTGTTTTTCTCAAATTTAATTTTTTATTCTTTTTATTCATTATCACTTTGTGATTTTTTTTTCTTTCTTGATGCATTATTTTCTTTTGACTATTGAGTGCTTTTTGTGTATCTTAAGCTGACTTCTATTATTATCATAACCCTTACTTGGGAAATTTTTTAAAAATTAATTTTGTTTTTGACTAAAATGAGGTAAGAATGGGTATTTTTTTTTTTTTTTTTTTTTACATTTTAGATGAAAAAAATCTCATGTCATTTCAAATTCTTATTGCTTTATTTTAAAAAAATTATCCTTGGAACAACATGGCCTCAACACGAATTGTTTTTTTTTTTCTTTTTCTTTTTTTTTTTAACTTTTGAAATTATTTTTGTTTGTCTTGAAGGATTCAGGATCACCTAACTCGCATAAGCTAGGACAATTCTAACAAGGTAATTTTGCCATAGTGTAAAACTTGTGTTCATCGTTTGGTCTCAATTAGCATGTTTAAGATCAATCATTTTATTCGTTGAAGGAAACAATACACACACAAAAATTCCAATAGAAAATGTGATCTAATAATTTGATCATAGAAAAGTATGACATCCATTTTATATATATATATATATATATATATATATATATATATATATATATATATATATATATATATTTTGTTATTTTCTAAATTTGATGGTTTGCAACAAAATAACTCACTCAAAGTTTGATATTTTTCCTTTTTTATGTTTGTTTTTTTTATTTTTTTTATGAAGATATGTAATATGAAACATGTTGAAAGTTTTTGTATTTTCTTTTCTTGCATTCATTTTTATTTTACTTTTTTAAAATTTTGAGAAATTAAGGTTAAGAAAACCCATGTACAGCCAGAGGGCCTAATGGGATCGAAAAATATTCTATTTCTAATCACGAAGAAGAATAATGAAAATCTTAAAAAGTTGAATTATGTTTTTGTTTTTTATAACGTTGAAAAACCGTTATTTTCATACTTAATTTTGATATTAAAACACACCCTTTATGGCTTAGAATTAGCTTGAAATCATGTATTTTACTTCAATTAGAGAATAAGAGAGTCAAAGTTGGTTTTCTTGGTTTTATGCTTGGTTTCCCTTGATTTTGTAGGTTTTTGGAAGGAATTGAAAGAAAGGTTGAAGTATCAGTAGTGCAGAAAAGTCAACCAGGATTCATAAAAGTCAACTAGTCAACCAGAAAAGTCAACCAGTTGACCAGAATGGTGAAAAGTTGACCAGAGTGCAGTTTTATGCCGCAGGTGGCGCCCGGGCGCCCTCCAGGGGCGCTGAGCACCAGTTTTAGTGCCGCAGGTCGCTGAGTGCCAGTTTTAGTGTCGTAGGGAGCGTTGAGCGCCGGGGACGCGGGCTTGGACCTGTTTTCTACGATTTTTATTATTTGTTTCGGCTTGGACCTGTTTTCTTTTATTTTTATGTCCTATTTAAAGACCTAAACACCCTAGGGTTTGAATCTTTTGGCAATCAAAGACGTTTAGAACATCTTCACTTCTTGGAGGCGGTTTTTGGATGCGGGAGCTCCGAATCACCAATTGTAGGGTTTATTCTTCCATTCTTTTCATTAATTCCATCTAGTTTCACCATGTCTACGGTGAACTAAATGTTACAAATAAGGAGTATTGGTAAATGTTGAAAAAAATTATTTTGATGATGCTATAAGAAGTTTTATTTGAAGAGAACATTAGAATTATTTAAAAGCAATTTGTAGAAATTGAATGTAGTAGGAAAGTCTTAAATAAACTGTAAACCTTGAATTTTCTAATGGAATAATCGATTATCACAAAGCAATAATCGATTATCACTTGTATTTTCTACTGGAATAATCGATTATGGTCAAGCAATAATCGATTATCACAAGTCCTTAAGGAATAATCGATTATCATTATACATAATCGATTATCACATTTTGAAAAACCTATAACGGACTTAAATAATCGATTATCACTTACAATAATTGATTATTCGTGACAGTTGGGACTTGACCTTTGATATTCAGAGCAAATGGCTATATGTAGGGTTTCTGAGAAATTCAAATGCAATGTTGTTGAACAGAAGCTCAGTAGAATTCTGTTTGTCAGAGGAAGTTCTCAGAAGCTAGAGTTCAAAGTTCCCTTGCTTGGTCTCGTGAATAGGAGAAGCTCGTGAATCGTTGGTCGATTGCCGGAGCGGTTCTCTTCGAGTTAGTAAGGTGCTCTGCCTGGTCTCATGAATAAGAGAAGCTCGCGAATCGTTGGTCGATTGCCGGAGCAGTTCTCTTCAAGTTGGCAGAGTGTTCTTCTTCCGGTTCGTTCGTCGAAGGATGGTTTAATCTTATCATTTATTCATTACTGTTGTAATCTGAGAAACCCTTTTGTTAGTGAAACTGTTAATCACTCTTTATAGTGATTAACGACTGGACGTAGATTCTGTTGAATCGAACCAGTATAAAAATTACTCGTGTGATTTTCTATTCCCTACACTGTTTACTTTTTACGCATATCAACTGTTCGATAAATTTTCTGAAAGAAAATTGATTTTCTAAAAATGGACCAAGTTATTTTAAAAAGTGACTGAACATGCATTCCGCTTACTCAAGGTTTTATTCTGCTGCGTCATACTCTATCTCAGAACGATACTGATTGTTCCAACAATTGGTATCAGAGCTTGCTTTGATAGTTTTTCAAAATTTGCGAAAATGGCCGGTCACAACCAAAACCTTGTATATGCCAAGGGTGCTTCTATTAATAGACCACCACTTTTTACTAGTGATAACTATGCGTTCTGGAAAGTCAGAATGGAAATTTTTATGGGGTCTGTTGACAGAGGCATCTGGGAAGCTGTACAAAATGGTCCTTATATTCCTAAGAGCACAATTGATGATGTAAAGGTAGAAAAACCATACTTTAATTGGACTGCTGAAGAAAATAGACGAGCTCAGTTTGATATTAAAGTTCGCAATATTATTTCATTTGTTGTTGTACTTGATGACTTTTATAGAATTTCAATGTGTAAGACAACACAGGAAATGTGGGAAGTCCTCAGAGTCACACATGAAGGAACAGAGGACGTGAAACGTGCAAGGAAGAACACTCTCATTCAGGAATATGAGATGTTCAGAATGCAACCTGGAGAAACAATTTCTGATGTCCAAAAGCGCTTCACTCACATAGTGAATCACTTGACTGGGTTGGGTAAGACCTTTGATACTGATGAATTGAATGTAAAAATTTTGAAATCATTGGACAAGTCTTGGCAACCAAAGGTGACTGCCATACCAGAGTCACAAAATCTCCCAAATGACGATGCCAATTCTGTTTGGAAAGCTTCGTGAGCATAAACTTGAGTTAAAGAGATTAACTGTTGAAGAAGATCAAGGCAAAAGAAAGACATTTGCCTTCAAGACAGAGATCTTTAAAGGGAAAAGTTCAAAAACTTTTGAAGATGATGATTCTGATGATGAGGAAAACATGAGCCTCATGATAAAGAAGTTTTCCAAGTTTATGAAGGCAAAAGGAAAAGACAAACTTCGCAAAGAAAAGAGAGAAAAAAATCAAGAATCTCCTTCAAGTATAAAATGCTATGGTTGTGGAGAAAGAGGACACATGAAAACTGAATGTCCAAAGAACAGGAAAAGTGAAGAAAAGAAGGAAAGAAAATTTCAAAAGAAAAAGAAAGCTTACATAGCTTGGGAGGACAATTCTTCTAGCTCAACAAGCTCAAGTGATTCAGATGAGGAAGCTAATATTTTTCTAATGACTGACTTAGAAGATATTGGAAGCCAAGTAAGTGATTCTAGCTTTGAATCTAGTGAATTAGACTTGCAAAAGGCTTTCTTTGAATTAATGAATGAATATGAAAAACTTGATGCTGCACATAAAAAGCTTAAGAAAGAGCACAATGAATTGAAATTGAAATATGACAAATTGCTTGATGATGAAGTTATTTTAAGAAATAAACTTAGTACTTTAGAAAAAAATTGTCGGATGCAAATGCTACTAGTGAACCTGTTGAGTGTTTGTCTTGTAAGAGTCATATGTTTGATATTGACATACTTGAAAACTTTCTTGCAAAGGCAACCAAGAATTTTTCACATGCTAAGACAAACTTTAATAAAGGCAATGTTAAAAATAAAAACATGCATCAAAATTATAAGTCCAAAGTAAGAAAAACTCATAGAGTTTGCGTTGAAAAAGGGACGTGTGTTAAAAATAAAGTGAGTAATGTGTGTTGTTTTTACTGTATGAAGCATGGTCACACATTAAACAAATGCAACATTAAACATTTTGATGTTCCAAATGATAAATATGCATGGGTTAAAGTTGTTAAGTGATATATACTTGCATAAACTAAACCCAAGGACCCATATTTAGATTGGGAACCTAAAATTCTTGCTAATTTGTTTTGTAGGAACCAACTAAATCAAAGAAGTCATTGTGGTATTGTCAACACCCAATTTCGTCCGGGTGACTAAATAATGGGACTTGGTTTTTATTGTTGTCCTATTTCATTTATTTTCTTTTATTTTTTTTTATTATTATGTTATTTTGTCATTCTTAATTTTATTTTACTATTTTGTTTAGTTTTAAAAAAAAAAGGAAGAAAGAATAAAAAAAAAGCAAAAAAAATAATAAAAGAAAAAAGAAGAAAAAAAAAGGAAAAAGGAAAGACAAGAAAAAAGAAGAAAAAAAAGGGAAAAAGGAAAGGCACGAAAAAAAGAAGAAAAAAAAAGAAAAGTAGAAAATAAAAATAATTACAAAAAGAAAAGAAATGAAAAAGGATAACGAAAAAAAAAGCAAAAAAAAAAATAAAAGAAAAAGAAAAAAAAAGAGAGAAAATGAAAAAAAGAAAAAAAAACAAAAGGAAAAAGAAGGAAGGAAAAAAAGGAAAAAAGGGGGGTGCACGTGAAAAAGATTTGATTTTCTTGAAAAAATGTCCATAAGTCATTAATACATGACATATCACTTTAGAATATTTTTGAAATTTTGTTTTATTTGGTAATAATTTGAATTAGCATTATGGCAATCATTACAAGAAATAATTAAAAGTAATATATTGATTGTGGTATTCAATTTCTTCCTAAAGATAAAAATATGATTTTTAATTTGATTTATTTTTCTTCAATCAAGACCATTTATTTCCCTATTTTGCTAATTGACAATTAATTTGTCATTGAGGTAAGATCACTATAATATTACAAGTGTGTGTATATAAATATGCACCTTGTAAACAAGAAA
>NW_014543260.1:92282-94488 GCF_000741045.1 Vigna radiata var. radiata | reverse complement strand
ACAAACAAAACATATATGAAAATACAGGCCACACTATATACATTAAACAGTAAATTAATAAAATAAATAATTTATTTATTTATTCAGCAAAATTAGAGCACCAAAAAAAAATCATTAACTCCACAAGGAGCTATCACTAATGGGCTACAGACATGAATTTCCACTAATCTTAAAGGTAGACCAAGATATAGTTTTATAATTAAGCTCTATAATTTTTTTTTTTAGGGTCTTACACGCATCGCCCTTGTGCTATAAAACCTTTTCTTCTTTCATAAAAATAATAATTTTTTTTAAAGGTTAAAGCACGTGTGTGATCGCATGCATCGTCCTTGTGCTAAAACCTTTTCTTCTTTTCTCTAAAAAAAATAAAATAAAATAAAATTTGCTTTGAAGGTTTAAGCACGTGTGTGATCGCACGCATCATCCTCGTGCTAAGACCTTTTTACCTTTTTATAAAATAAAATAAAATTTGTTTTGAAGGTTTAAGCTCGTGTGTAATCGCACGCATCGTCCTCGTGTTAAGAACCTTTTTTTTATATATATATCAAACACCAAAAAATAAATATTTTCAAACAAACAAACAATCTTTTTAAAAGAACTACGTAACCCTGATTTCTCATATTGAGAATACGTAGGATCAAGGTCAATCCTTGTCGGGCACAAAAAATAAAAAAAAAATTGTTTCTTTAAATTTTTATTTTAGGGATAATTAAACATTTAGCAAACCACATCAAATTCGCGTATTTAATTAAAGGTACTGCCTTAGGGCAGGCGTTGTGGGGTGCTAACACCTTCCCCACACGTAACCGACTCCCGAACCCAAAATCTGGTTTTCGTGGACCTTGCCTTATCATTTTATGGTTTTTCCATAGTTTTCCAGAATAAACTATGGTGGCGACTCCAAACTCTTTTTCGAAATCGTTTTCTTTTTGGACCGTCGTCCCGTCGCGATTCCGGTTGCGACAGATGGCGACTCCACTGGGGACTTTGAGAGTTAGGCCATTTAATTAGATGCGCAAATTCGATGTGGTTGTGCTTTATGTTTTATTCCCTTTTTCTTTATCTATGTTTGATGTTTGAAATAATTGCAATAATTGTTGTATATTGAACTCTAGGGTAGAAAACATGTTATATCTGCCTGGGAATGTTCTGGTTGTTTTGCAGGTGAGGGTTTGGGTGCATTGCATTCTCCCTTCACACACACACTTTATGCATATCATGAGTGGGGCCCTATACCCGGGTCTGAGTGTAACTTAGAATTAGAGGAGTTGTGTAGCGGTGTCACTCTGGGATGTACTTCCTGTCTGACTATCGTGAGAACTCCAGCTAGAGTCTGTTCTCTTCATTTGTCTCTCCGCATCTAGTTGATTACTCGACTGTTGTGGAGACGTTGTGAAGAGGGCCATAGCTCTAGTGACCATTGATCTTTAGGCTCAGGGAACCATCCTTGTGAGATTGCATATACTAGACCTTGAATCTTAAGCGTCGAACCTCCGTAAGGGCACAAAGGGAGATGTGTGCAATCTTCTAACCCTAATGTTCGTTTAATAAAATCACACATCTTGTGCATATCTTGAGTCACTTGTCTTTCTTGCGAATAGTCAAACTCATGTTTTTCGAAAATAATAAAAAATGATAAATCAAAAACAAGGTTGGAGTGTCAGACTTTTCCGAGGTTAAACATTTAATCAAAAATAACAATTTGGCATTTCCTTTCTAGATATTTGCGCAAATGCTGCTTGAAAAACCTTCACCCTTCACTTTCCCAAAATAAAGGATTTCCCCCGCAAACACTGTTGTTGCCCTAAGTAACAAAGTAAACTTTTACATTGGGGCAAATTGGCCTAGCCAAAATTCTTCTCGCTTACGCTAGTAGGGTGATCCCTGAATCCATTGAGACAAAAGAATTTTTTTTTTAAAAAAAAAAACAAGAAAAGGAAAAAAAGAAAAAAGAAAAAGAATTAGTCCCCCAGATTGAAAACCTGAAAGGGCAGTCTAGAAAAGAAAAAAAAAAACGACTTATGTTAAGGTCATCTAGTCGCAAAGTTAATCTTTTGAAAATAAGGCAATCAGAGTTCAAAATGATGTGTGGCCTTCTTGTCTTTATCTAAAAAACAAAAATATATCCATTGTCACCCCGTTTGAGCCAAAAATAAATTCTTTCTTAAAATTTTCCCAAGCAAAGGTTATCATCAGGTAGGAGTCA
>NW_014543260.1:89490-91562 GCF_000741045.1 Vigna radiata var. radiata | reverse complement strand
AACCGACAAGCATTTATTTGGGCCTTTATACCCTTTCTTCTAATACCTTTTAGCCCCTAGCCACGTTACAAGCCTAAGAAAGCCCACAAAGATTGGACAATGATTGTTCAAATTTTCATAAAGTTTAATTTTGCGATAAGGCGCAGTGACTTTCAATGTGCCGTAAAAAAAGTTGAAAAGAATAAAACAAAAAAAAAAGAAGAGGAAAAAGTAATGTCTTAGGAAAAAGGAGAAAGGGATCTCCCTATCAACTAGCCAGAAGCAAAAAAAATAAAAATAAAAAATCAAACCAATTAGGGCCAACCTTGTTAGCCGATCCTTTTCATGCCCACCACCTCTTCTAAACAAAACCCTATGCCAAAGAAAAAAAACTGGGGCAGCTTTGTGGATTTCACCACGCGTCTTCATCCTGAAATTCATCAACCCATAATCTCAAGACTGGGGCAGCTTTACAGATCTCTCTTGCATTTTCACCCTAATTTTCATGGATCCAAACCCCAACTCATTTTTCCCAAACACCAAACCGGGGCAAAATTTTGGGTATCTTGTGTTTTGTCTTGACACTCACATATTACACCTCCTTTGGGGTTTGTAGCACCCATATGACTATTCAATTCCCTTCCAAACCTTCATAAACAACTTTTGTTTTTCCCTTGCCAGTGAATTCAAGCACGTGTGCACTGATGTCAAGAAAGATAAAGTCAAACACTTAATCATATCTGACATTAGACCTCAGATGTATGACATTCCTCACTTTTCGAAGCATTAAAAATAATGAAAAGTTTGATGATTGCAAGTAAGAAAATTGACTCGGAAAAAAACACAAAAACAAAATAAATGTTTTTCATATGTGCATCAATCCCTCAAAAAGAAAGTCTTTCTGATTGAAACCCTCTTCATTCATATGAGTGGTTTTCGAATCTTTCTTCAAAAATACAAAAAGAATAACATTCAGATTTTCTCTTTCAAGCCATATTGTTTCAAAAATCAAATTTCTATCAAAATTGCAAAACATTTCACAAAATTATGAATTTCAAGAATTTCACAATTTGTAAGCCCAGTTTCTACACTGGCCCCTAAGCCCAGTTTCACCTGTCCCATAAGCCCAGTTTCACCACTGGCCCCTAAGCCCAGTTTCACGCTGGCCCCAAAGCCCAGTTTCACCTGGCCCCTAAGCCCAGTTCCCACACTGGCCCCTAAAGCCCAGTTTCCACACTGGCCCTTAAGCCCAGTTTCCACACTGGCCCCCAAGCCCAGTTTCCACACTGGCCCCCAAGCCCAGTTTCCACACTGGCCCCCAAGCCCAGTTTCCATACTGGCCCATAAGCTCGGCTCGCCTGGCCCAGCTTCGCCTGGCCCACAAAGCCCAGTTTCGCCTGGCCCACAAAGCCCACTTTCCACACTGGCCCCCAAGCCCAATTTCCATATTGGCCCTTAAGCCCAGCTCGCCTGGCCCCATAAGCCCAGTTTCACTTGGCCCACAAAAGCCCAATTTTGTCTGGCACCCAAAGCCCAGTTCGTTTGGCACCTTAAACTTAAGTTTTTCTTTTTGTTATCGGCCCTCTGCTTCGCAATGGTCAAATTTATGTTTTTCTTCTGCGATTTTGGCCCTCTGCAAGGCAATGGTCAAATCCAGGTTTTAATTTTGTTATCGGCCCTCTGCTTCTCAATGGTCAAATTTATGTTTTTCTTCTGCGATTTTGGCCCTTTGCAAGGCAATGGTCAAATC
The DNA here is from genome assembly GCF_000741045.1 of Vigna radiata var. radiata. Classification (NCBI taxonomy): domain Eukaryota; kingdom Viridiplantae; phylum Streptophyta; class Magnoliopsida; order Fabales; family Fabaceae; genus Vigna; species Vigna radiata. The sequence goes on along the minus strand of NW_014543260.1, from coordinate 89,833 downwards.
CAGGTTTTAGTTTTGTTATCGGCCCTCTGCTTCGCAATGGTCAAATTTAAGTTTTTTTTCTGCAATTTTGGCCCTCTGCAAGGCAATGGTCAAATCCAGGTTTCTGTTTTGGTGAATCGTCTTTCTTTTGGCATTGGTCAAGCTTTTTGCTGTATTGTAACCTCCTTCTTGAATTTGGTCATTTTATACTTGAATTGGTTGAAACCCAAACGAAATTAGTGTTTCTATCTTTACTTAGTTTTTTACTTAGATAATACAAAAATATCAAATTTTCATATTATCTAGTAATATCTAAGTAAAGAGGGGCAGCTGTCAACACCCAATTTCGTCCAGGTGACTAAAT
>NW_014543260.1:78992-87325 GCF_000741045.1 Vigna radiata var. radiata | reverse complement strand
CACATTGACTATAAGAGATGTCCTGTATGTTGAAGGTCTCAAGCATAACCTCCTAAGCATAAGTCAATTATGTGACAAAGGTCTCAAGGTAACATTTGAAAGTGATAAATGCACTGTTTATTTTAAAGATTCTACTGATATTGCTTTGCAAGGTGTTAGGCACAACAACATATATTTGATTGATATTAAAAGTGCATCTAGTCATAGTATAACATGCTTGGTTGCTAAAGAAGAAAATCTTTGGCTATGGAATAAAAGAGCTGCACATATTCACATGCAACATTTGAATAAATTAATTTCTAAAGATCTTGTGATTAGTTTGCCTAGACTAAAATTAGAGAAAGACAAATTATATTCTGCATGTCAAAAAGGTAAACAAACAAAATCTTCATTTTCATCTAAAAGCATGATTTCAACATCAAAACCTTTAGAACTTTTGCATATGGACTTGTTTGGTNCATCTAGAATTAAAAGTTTTGGTGGAAATTACTATGCTCTTGTAATTGTTGATGATTATTCTAGATTTAACTGGACTTTCTTTTTAACTTTGAAAAGTGAAGCTTTCAAGGCTTTTAAATCTTTTGCTAAACGTATTCAAAACGAGAAAGATTTGAAAATCAAAATCTTGAGAAGTGATCACGGTGGTGAATTTGAAAATGAATCTTTTGAAAAATTTTGTGAAGAATATGGCGTTGCACATAACTTTTCAGCTCCTAGAACTCCCCAACAAAATGGTATTGTTGAAAGGAAAAATAAATCATTAGAAGAATTAGCTAGAACGCTTATGAATGAATCTAATGTGCCAAAATATTTTTGGGCTGATGTAGTATGTACAGCTTGTTATGTGTTAAACAGGATGCTTATTAGGCCAATTCTGAAATTAACTCCATATGAACTGTTNAATGGTAGAAAACCAAATGTATCACATTTGAAAATTTTTGGATGCAAATGTTTTGTCTTGAATAATGGAAAAGATAATCTTGGTAAATTTGATGGTAAATCCGATGAAGCAATTTTCCTTGGATACTCTTTAACTAGCAAAGCATATAGAGTATTCAATAGAAGAACTTTAATAATTGAAGAATCAATGCATGTTGTCTTTGATGAGATAGTGGACCTTGAGGTAAATCCTCTTGAGTCAAATAAACCTATTGTAGAAGATGAAGACTATTTGAGGGAAGCTCTTGAAGAGATGTATCTAAATGAGAACTATCCTCCGGAACTTCAAGAAACACCTCAAACTGTTGATCCTAAAAGCTATCAGCAACCAAGAGGACTATCTTTGGACAACATCATAGGAGATATATCAAAAGGGGTAACAGATAGAACCCAAGAACATAAAGGAAGCTCTTCAAGATGATAAGTGGTGCGTTGCTATGCAAGAAGAGCTAAACCAATTTGAAAGGAATGAAGTCTGGGAACTTATTCCAAAGCAAGATAATTATCAAGTCATAGGAACCAAATGGGTATGCAGGAACAAGCTTGATGAGGATGGAAACATCACTAAGAACAAAGCAAGGCTAGTTGCTAAGGGCTACTGTCAAGAGGAAGGTATAGATTATGATGAAACATATGCACCGGTAGCCAGGTTAGAAGCAATTAAATTATTACTTGCATATGCATCTTTGATGAAATTTAAATTGTATCAAATGGATGTTAAAAGTGCTCTTTTAAATGGATTTTTAAAAGAAGTGGTATATGTTAGTCAACCTCCTGGTTTTGAGGATTTCAAATATCCTGATCATGTTTATAAGTTGAAAAAGGCCCTGTATGGTCTTAAACAGGCACCTAGGTCCTGGTATGAAAGACTAAGTACCTTATTAATTGATAATAATTTTTCTAGAGGAAAGGTTGATTCAACCTTATTCATAAAGAAAGTAGATAAACACATCTTAATTGTGCAAGTTTATGTAGATGATATTATTTTTGGGTCAACTGATGACTCTTTGTGTGAGGAATTTGCGAAAATAATGCAAGGTGAGTTTGAAATGTCTATGATGGGTGAGCTATATTTCTTCTTAGGACTACAAATAAAACAAATGAATCGAGGTACTTTCATCTCCCAAACAAAATACTGTAGAGAAATTCTTAAGAAATTTGGTATGGATACTTGCAAAGAAGCCAATACACCTATGGGTACTTCATGCTATTTAGATAAGGATGAAACTGGAAAAGGAGTAAATGAAACTATGTTTAGAGGGATGATAGGATCTTTGTTGTACTTAACTGCTAGTAGACCAGATATCATGCAAAGTGTGTGTGTGTGCTAGGTATCAAGCCAATCCTAAAGAATCCCATTTGACTGCTGTCAAGAGAATCTTAAAATACCTTAAAGGAACTACTTCTTTTGGACTTTGGTATCCCTCTGATGCTTCACCTAGTTTAATAGGTTACTGTGATGCAGATTATGGTGGTTGTAAAATTGATAGAAAGAGTACTAGTGGAACTTGTCATTTTCTGGGCTGTTCTTTGGTGTCCTGGCACTCAAAGAAACAAGCGTGCGTAGCTTTGTCTACCATTAAAGCTAAATATATTGCAGCTGGCAATTGTTGTGATAATACTAGTGCTATAAATCTGACCAAGAACCCCATAATGCATTCAAGAACTAAGCACATTGAAAATTAGACATCATATCTTAAGAGACCATATTCAATAGGGGGATTGCCAAATTGAATATGTTGATACCTTGCATCAATTAGCTGAAATTTTTACCAAGGCACTACCTAAGGATAGAGTTTTTGAACTTAGAAGAGAATTAAGAGTATTAGATATGTCTTAGGATCAAAAGATTATGAAAATTTTTACATTTTCGTAAAATTTACGTTTCATAATCGATTATCACAAGGCAATAATCAATTATTCAAACTCAAAACTCAAATCTGGGAAATTTTGAACAGATAACGATTATCATCAGGCATAATCGATTATCATGCAATTTCTGGGCAGAAATTATTGAGCAGATAATCGATTATCTCAAGCCATAATCGATTATCACGCTAACAGTTTCAAAAATAAAGCTGTTGGAGCGTCCCATAACGGCTATAAATGACCATAAATAGCTAGTTTTTCCATTTTTCTTATAAATAGCCCCCCACAATCGATTATTAAACACTTCTTTGCAGCCAAATACTGCTAAAATCAAATCTAGAGCTAAAATCCTCTCCATTTCTCCTCTCTTTCTCAAAGTCTCATTTTCTTAAACTTTCATCATGGCTGATTCAAGAAGACATCGCCGCAGAGCTGTTGGAGCATCCTCTTCCTCTCAACCACACCCTGCCACCATTGATGGGTGGATATCAGATCAAGGAAAACATGCGGATTATGTAAATTCTTGGCAAGAAAGGAGAATCATGGCGGTAAAGTATATTCGCCTTGACTTTTTCTGTTTCTATGGATTTCAATTTCCAGATCGTTTTGCTGGTCAAGGAATCACGCATTTGGTAGAGCAAAAAGGTTGCATTTATTCCGATCTCATAAGAGTTTTCTACTTCAACTTGAGATATCGAGATGGGATCATATCTACTAAGGTGAAGGGCGTACGCATAATTTTAGATGATGATGTGTGGACTAACGTTGCCCAACTTCCCATCTGGGATGATGCTGCAAAAGTTCATTTAGGACTACAAGACTTCAATAGGTTGATGGCTTTCCAATCCCTCCTGCGCCACCCTGAACAGCAGACCAACCGAAGGTAATTGCTTGTTGGTGGTTTCAAAGTTGAAGAAAGGATGATCCACTACTTGATTGTCTGGATTCTATGTCCTAGAGCAACCAACCATGCTCAATGCTCTAAGCAAGATCTACTTCTTCTGTAAGGGATTCTAAATCTCATACACATCGATTGGTCTGCTCTCATTGTTGACACAATGGTAAAAGCAAAGAAATCTCATTCCTATCAATTTCCCTATGCTCTTCTTATTTCTAGAATTTTGGAATACAAAGGTGTAAATGTTGAAGGAGAACTTGTCCAAGCCATTCAAGCTGTTGATTCAGAAATTGGAGATACTACCTTTCGTCAGATGGGATTCATTACTAAAGGAAGAGTTCTCATCCACAAAGATGATGACCATCCTGATGAAGATGAAAATGATGACATTGATACTCATATGGCTGACCCAGTAAGTGTTGCTGCTCCTTCTGATGCTGGACCATCCAATATACCCTCATCTTCCTCAACTTCTATGGAAGAACACTTTGCAAGGTTATCTAAATAATTGGAGGATATGAGTTTAGCACAAAGGACACACTTTAAAGAGATTTATGAGTGGCAGCAATCTATTGATGAGTACATGGTTGATCAATTTCTTGATCTTGATGCTTGCCTATCTAACATCGAGGGCAACCTAAATATTCAACCTCCTGAAAGATCCCCTAGCCCTGAATTTTAGAAATAGGCTACCAAGTTGATTGTTTGTTGTGTTCTTTTCTCCATGTTTTAAAATCTCTTGTGTGATGACTTTTATGAAGATTATGTAATCCTTCTCTTTTAAATTTAATGATCTTTTATTTTAATTTTATGCATACATTCTATAATTAAGGGGGAGCTCATATTAAGGGGGAGATTTTTACATTAATCTTTTTGCTTATGATAAAAAAGGGGGAGAAGAATAATATAAGGGGAGAAGCATAAATTGATACAGGTATTGTTAACTCTGTTGTTGTTTGTTAGCTCGTATATTTTGCAGGATAGCCAAAGTTGCTTTTAAAAATGAATTTTTGATCATCATAAAAAAGGGGGAGATTGTTACCAATAAGGAGTATTGATAAATCTTGAAGAAAATTATTTTGATGATGCTGCAAGAAGTTTTATTTGAAGAGAACATTAGAATTATTTAAAAGCAATTTGTAGAAATTAAATGTAGTAGGAAAGTCTTAAATAAATTGTAAACCTTGTATTTTCTAATGGAATAATCGATTATCACAAAGCAATAATCGATTATCACTTTTATTTTCTATTGGAATAATCNTTTCTAATGGAATAATCGATTATCACAAAGCAATAATCGATTATCACTTTTATTTTCTATTGGAATAATCGATTATGGTCAAGCAATAATCGATTATCACAAGTCCTTAAGGAATAATCGATTATCATTATACATAATCGATTATCACATTTTGAAAAACCTATAACGGACTTAAATAATCGATTATCACTTACAATAATCGATTATTCGTGACAGTTGGGACTTGACCTTTGATATCCAGAGCAGATGGCTATATGTAGTGTTTCTGAGAAATTTAAATGCAATGTTGTTGAACAGAAGCTTAGTAGAATACTGTTTGTCAAAGGAAGTTCTCAAAAGCTAGAGTTCAAAGTTCCCTTGCTTGGTCTCGTGAATAGGAGAAGCTCGCGAATCGTTGGTCGATTGCTGGAGCGGTTCTCTTCGAGTTAGTAAGGTGCTCTGCCTGGTCTCGTGAATAAGAGAAGCTCGCGAATTGTTGGTTTGCCGGAGCGATTCTCTTCGAGTTGGCAAAGTGTTCTTCTTTCGGTTCGTTCGTCGAAGGAAGGTTTAATCTTATCATTTATTCATTACTGTTGTAATCTGAAAAACCCTTTTGTTAGTGAAACTGTTAATCACTCTTTATAGTGATTAACAACTGGACGTAGATTCTGTTGAATCAAACCAGTATAAAAATTACTCGTGTGATTTTCTATTCCCTACACTGTTTACTTTTTATGCATATCAACTGTTCGATAAATTTTCTGAAAGAAAATTGATTTTCTAAAAACGGACCAAGTTATTTTAAAAAGTGACTGAACACGCATTCCGCTTACTCAAAGTTTTATTCCGTTGCGTCATACTCTATATTAGAACGATACCGATTGTTCCAACCTAAACCCTTTGTTGTTGAGGAATAGTGTAATATTTTTGAAACTCTTTTTTATCGAAATTCTTGTTGTATTCATATGCTTATATTATCAATAGTTTGGGTTTTCTTCTCCGATTTTATTGCTTACATCGTTTAACTCATTCAGTGTTATGATATTTGATTTTGTCGATACGGGGACGTATGGGGAAGTCTAGAACTAGGAAGAATTCTCTTTATTATGAAATACTACCTAGGGATAAGAGTAGGACGGTCAATTGCTTTAAACTTCTGTTAATAATGCGTAATTAATTACTAGGGAGACTAGGGATAGTAAACTAATAATTATTAATAAGCTCTTTTCGCTGAGGGATCGGGTTTACAGTAGATTAGATAGTTGCATGGCATTGATAATAAAGTGAATTTAATAAGAATAGTAGATATAGGAGGGTAAATAAGGATGAAATTGTAAACCCCAACAACTCCATTAATTCCTAATCTTATTTGCCAATTTATTCACGTTTTGCATTTTGCATTTTGCATGTTTACTTTTATCTTTACATCAAAATTCCAAATTATTCTTCTTTCAAGTCTTATGCGATCAAATCACACGAACGTCTAGGCCACTGAATCCTTTGGGAAAACGATACTCGGTCTTACTGTTTATATTACTTCATAACGATTTGGTACACTTGCCAGGGACTTAACATTTTTACTTTTCATTTTAATCATTCAGTTACTTTTCAAAATTTTGTTTTTTTTTTCTTTTTCTTTTGTTGGCCACTTGGGTCCTATTATTATTGTAATAATGCAAAGCAATATTATAAGGTAACATTATTTTTTTTTATGTATATGTTTGAAAATTCATTCCTATTAATTTGTATTTTATTGTTATCTTATTTCATGGAATCATTCTTCTTCTTAAAAAAAATTAGAATTCTTTAGTTTGATCAATTATTTAAAAATCTCAGCTTATCATTTGTTTTGAAATATTATTTGAAAAATATACATGAAATCGGTAAAAGTCCTTAAAAGGATTTAAAATATGAATCACAAACACATAATTGCCTCAATTTTGATCTTAAAACGAGGAAAATGAATTATGATAGAAGAAGATTGGTCAATATCTAAATTCAAAGTAAACTATATGGTAGAAAACATAGATGATTGTACGGTATGATATTACCGCCGAACGGTTATCCAATAAAACCGATCGGCCCAGTCAAAATCAAGCAAAATAAAATAAAGCTAGAGTAAGATAAATCGCGATTGGGTCAGTGTTTGTCCAATTGGGCCAAAAGTCCAATCAAAGACAAAATAATTCAGGAATATCTAATCAAAAGATATAAAGACGATACAACCAGATATTTAGTATCGAATATGTAGGTAAGATCATTTGGTTGATTTTATACTAATTCTGTTTATATTTCATATGACGAATTATAAATAGAGAACCAAGGTTATGTGCCAGGTATGTTCTATTTTCCACTCACACTCTTCAGAAATCCTACTCCCTACTCTCTCATTCAGATTCATAAAATCAAGAACCAAGGTTCTTCTCCCACACGCCTAACTTGAGCTTCGGAGTGCCATTGGAGGTACCTTCCCCCTCGGTCAAAGCTTGAAGATTACCAGGCGGTCAAGCTGAAGGAAAGCGAGTAATCGAGATCCAGAAAAAAGTGAGCGCTCCAACCAATCCAAGCATTTGAAAGTGATAAAGTCGTGTCCACTAGATCATTCTTTCGGTCCCTAAATTTTACATGATAACAGAAGATTGGTCGATATCTAAACGAAATCTTCACGGACTTTATTAAACATGTAAAAAAGTGGATAGTAAGGACCCGAAAATTGTCATGGTTATTTGGAACAAGGGTTTAAGAATAATGTTATATCTCATATATGCACGGTTTCTCATAGTTCACCTTTTTCTTATTTTCTTTTTCTATTTTCAATATTTTTCTCAAAAACATTTTCTTCCATTTTCGTGCCCAAAATTTTATTTTTTTATTGGTGAACTGTTTGTTAGATAAATCGATTGCAAACATTATGTCAACGTGAAGATGATCCTTGTTTAAGGGAAATTGAAAGAAATCTTAATTTGTTTTTTTTAAGACTAAAAATGGATATCAAAAGTTATATATATATATATATATATATATATATATATATATATAAATTTTTTCATGATGAAGAAACATGTCCATTTTTATTTTCCTAACTCCTTAATTCATAGGAAAAAACAAAATTCAATTACGATTTCTCCTTGTTTTACTTTTTTTTATCGTTAATTTTTTTATTGTTTTATTTTTTTTATGTTTCGCAAATAATGTTGCGTCTTATATTTGCATAGTTTCTCATAGTTCACTGATAACGGTTGAAAAACAGTTATTTTTATATGACAATTTAGACCAAATTACACCCTTTAAGACTTAGAACGAGCTTAGAATCAAGTAAAACTCAATAAATGAGTCAGTCGAGAGTCAAAAGCTGTTTTTAGCGATATTATGCTTGTTTTGCATTGT